>NC_039364.1:122268963-122477398 GCF_003573695.1 Papaver somniferum
ACGCGCCATTGGCACATGCCAAGCGACGCTTTCTACCTAGCATGCCAAGCCGTGCAAACCTAGGGCCAAGCCGCCACACGCGCCATTGGCACATGCCAAGCGACGCTTGCGACCTAACATGCCAAGCCGTGCAAACCTAGGGCCAAGACGCCACACGCGCCATTGGCACATGCCAAGCGACGCTTGCGACCTAGCATGCCAAGTCGTGCAAACCTAGTGCCAAGCCGCCAGACGCGCCATTGGCCCATGCCAAGCGACGCTTGCAACCTAGCATGCCAAGCCGTGCAAACCTAGGGCCAAAGCCGCTACGCGCGCCATTGGCACATGCAACACTTGCATTTTGGTATTACCACTTGCACCCGATGTGCAACCTATAACCAAGGCATTCTGCACAAGCCATTGGCACATGTCGTGCAACCCTTGCACTTTGGCATGCCGCGCCTACATCAAAAGCCACGATTTCTCTTAAGATGCAAAATCTCGACCGTCGAAGGTCTCCACTGAGCCGACACATCTCTCAAGCTCAACTTATCAAACACTAACGACATGCTACACGTTTTCCATGAAAACAATCAAGACATCATCCATGTCTTAATGGTGGAGCATTCACCTAACGTACACAACGTGCTGGGTTCGAATCACACCACCCTCAACAGGGAACAACAAGTTTTTGGTCAGGAGAAATATAATACTCAGAAAGGCAACTTTGCTAGCTTTCCAAAAAGCTTTCACCTTCTGATACAAGTCAAGTACTACTCTTCCAGAACTGTTATGATCTCAACACTCTCTTCGCTTCCCTCCCTAAACCATCCCTTCTCCTCCTCTTTTTGACCGAAGCAAATCCGGAACGGCCATTTCTTGGTTTAGGTCGGAGTTGTACAGATTGATCTCTCGAATCTAAAGTACTCCTGTGCAGTACATTTGTTTAGGGTTTAGATTTGTTTCTCACTCACCTACCGAAATTACCAAAATCGGCAGAAACAATTTTCACCCATAAACAAAAGTATAAACTAGTTTAAAAACTTAATCTTCATGTCGATTGATATTAAATACTACATCTATTTGAGAAAAATTTCCCAGATCTGAAATTAAAAACGTAATCATTAATTTTACCCACACCTAAAAGATTTGTTATTAGGCTTCGATTATAAGAAATTTGAAATCTTCTCACCGGAATAACCATAAATTGAATCCCAAGATGTGATCTCTCAACAGATCGGAGCTTAAGTTTGGTGATGGTGCGCTGGTGATAACGAGATGTTGTTGTGGTGGCGGCGGCGATGGAGATGGTGAAGCTTTGTCTGATCCATTTTCCATCTATCAAAACCAAACCAATTTGATAGATCTAATGATTATAATGACGGAAATAATGTAGGTGGTGGTGCCGGTTTTGGTGTAGGCGACCAAAATGGTGGTGGTGATGGAGCGATGGAGATGGTGGGTGGGAGCGACGGAGGCGATGGAAAATTTTCAAAGGAATTATGAAAATTCTGTTTTCAATAAAAACTTCAATTGTGCCATTGGGGGTATTTGTAAAGACCTTTAAGGGTATTTGTGATAGGCCCATGGATAGTAGGGGTGTTTATAACATTCCCACAAATCAGGCTTTTGCTGCCCAAAACTGGGCCTTCTCTCTGATTACCTTATGGGGCCGGCCGTGATCTGTGTCATGAAAGTTCAAACACAAGGCCAGGCGCCTGAAGGCCGCCCAAATATTTTTGGCTATCTTCCCATTAGAGAGAAAAGCACCTAGGCAACAACTATGGGCATTTTTCTCACTAGGAGGCCCGGGATTGGGCGTCGCTTTAGGCCCCATAAGTAAAAATCCTTTCCCGGTCAGGATTTTTTTTTCTTTCATTTATTCCCTACTGACTCCCACCACGGCAACCTCTACAAACGGCATATAATATGCGACTTCAAATAAGGCGATGGAATCCTAGAAATTTAACTGGCAAGACAGGGTGAAGCATAGGATCATGGGTAAGTGTTGCGTTCAAGTAGCAATAGGCTTACGATATTACTGTCGTTGATAGGGATTGAAGAAGTTTAAACTCAAACAAACAGAACTTCCAGGTTAGTAGGAGTTGATTGTTTCTTTTCACGTATTGAAGTAGTTCCTATATTTCAGCCATTAGTTAGCAGTGTTCGTTGGTTTCACCACCTGTGTAAGTGGGAATAGTTATGGGTCAGTAACTTTAGTTGTTTTAATCGTGTTTTAGTGTTTGCTTATGCTGTTAGTGGGTATTAGTATTGTGTACAGATCTTCACCTATATAATGGTGGTCTGATTGTTCTCTTAATCAATCGAATTAAGTGATTCTACAAGTTGTAGTAGAAACAATTCTCTTGTCTCCAGTTTCTTTGTGCATTAAGTGTTTGTTATATTGTCTGTGTGAGTTTATACAAGTTGTAGTATAAAAGTTTCTCACTACTCTGATTCAATCTTTGATCCTTAGAAACGTACTCTGATTTCTAACAGGGATATCGTCAGCTGGGAAGCTTTTTACATTTAAACAACCTATACAATTCCAAAATCATTTAGATCAAGGAACTCCATTGTCTATTCATTGCGGTTCAAGTAGGACCGATTTTGGTAAAAATATTTTACAGCCAGAAGAAGAATTTAAGTGGAAATTCGTACCTTTTCCATTGGAAAAAGCTATTTGCAATGTAAACGCATACTTAGCTATCTATGGTCCATGGGGTTTATGGTGTGCTAAAATGGATTGAATCTATTATTACCCTACTTGTTCCCAAAAAGGCCTGATACAGAATTGGCTCTTCATGTATTTATATAAAACAACTTGTTGATTAGGATGTGATCTACCGTTCTTTTACTAACTGATATGTTAGTTAGTAGTTACCGTGAAAATTTATATTTTACTGTTGCCACAGTTGAAAATGAAACCATCCTTTTTCATACCCGACTGGATTAAAGAATTTTGAGTGGTGGCCAACAGAAAGAATTGAACCCTACATGCTGGTTTGCGTATTTTTGATTGATCACACCAAAAGTAAGATATATAAATTATAATTGAATCGGTACATATAAGTATAAAATGCATTATGCAATTCAATTTGCACGGATACATTGTTTATGATTAATGGTGCATAGTTGCTTAGTAATTCTTAGCTTCTTCAACTTAAAGAATAAACAAAGTGATTAGAGACGAGACATTGCGAGGACTTGCTCAAGCTGAGGATGTTGATGATCAGGTACATAAGGGCGCCGAGTCGTTGTGTGTTGATTGATACTCTTAACCTGCGGTGTTGATGAGGATGTAGGTGGTGTTGATGAGGATGTAGGTGGTTTTGATGAGGATGTAGGTGGTGATCTGTATGTTTTCGCCAAAGCCCTCAATTCAAACTTCTGAATTTTTCCTGTCGCCGTCTTCGGGAGTTCCTCCAAGAACACAACCTTTTTAGGAGCCATAAAATGAGGAAGAGATTTTCTACAAAATTCAATAATCTCTCGCTCTTTCTTGGTGTCTTCGTTCTTGGGAACAGATTTTGATCTCAGTGTAACAAAAGCACAAGGAGTTTCACCGAAGAAATGATGAGGCATTGCAACAACAGCAGCTTCTAAGATATTAGTATGTCGATATAATACCGCCTCCACTTCGACACTACTGATATTTTCTCCCCCTGAAATGATCACATCTTTTGATCTATCTTTAATTTCGAAATACCCATCCGGATGTATAACACCAACATCACCGGTGAGAAACCAGCCATTTTTGAAAGCCTTCCGTGTTGCTTCTTCATCTTTGAAATAACCTTTCATTATACTACTTCCCCGTAAAACGATTTCTCCGACCGATTTTCCGTCTCTGGGCACACTCACCATTGTTTCCAAATCTTTGACATCAATCTCCGCAAGAGAAAGAACACTAACACCTTGTCTTGCTTTCAACTTTGACTGCTCATGATTTGGTAATGCGTTCCATTTTGTTTGCCACTCACAAACTAACGCTGGTCCTGTTGCTTCAGTTAGACCATAAGCATGCGTTACATGAAACCCTAATTCTTCAATCTTCTCTAATAAGGCTGCTGGCGGTGGTGCACCTCCTGTGAGAACTTCAACAGGATGGCTTATGAGTGACTGGTTATTATGATGATGAGGAGGATTTGGTTTCCCTTCTAAGAGAATATTGAATACGATTGGAGCACAACACATATGTGTAATTTTATGTACTGTGATGGCATGGTACATGTCTTCAGCGCAAGTGTTACGGATGCAAACATTAGTTCCTCCTCGTGCTGCAACTCCCCAAGTGAAAGTCCATCCATTACAATGAAACATAGGAAGCGACCAAAGATAAACTGGCTCACTTTTCATCTCCCACTGTAAAATTAGACTTTTCGTACTCAGGTAAGAACCTCGATGACTATACACGACTCCTTTTGGTGCGGACGTGGTCCCCGAAGTATAATTCAGCGTTATTGGATCCCATTCATCCAATATCTGATCACTAAATGGTACATAATTAGGGTTTCCACTTAGCAACAAATTTTCATATTCAAGCTCCCCTAATCGTATTCCTTTTGGCGAATCAACATCATCAATCACGATAACAAGTGGTATCGAGGATTGAGAGATTGTACTTCCAAGTGAGTCACAAAGTAGTTTCATTGCTTCACTTGCCACTGGAACATACTGATAATCGACAAAAAATACTTTGGCTTCCGAGTGCTTGAGGATTGTTGCAATATTGTTCGCATCAAGCCTTGTATTTATTGCATTCAATACAGCTCCAGCCATGGGTACACCGAAATGCATCTCATAAAGAGCTGGAACATTTGGTGCTAGTACTGATACCTGAAAATTTAACCAACGACAACCCAAGTTAATTATAGTTTTTAGTAAAATTAACCGTATATAAAATTACATCTCTATCTCATCTATCATGATCATAAACACCTGCTTACCACATCATTCTTGCCAATATTTAGTGACCGGAGAGATGAAGCAAGGCGGAGGCATCGTTCGTAAGTTTGTCCCCAATTAAAATGGGTACGACCATAAATGATAGAGAGACGATCAGGATAAACTGATGCAGCTCTTGGCAAGAATGATAGAGGAGTAAGAGGGGTATAGTTTGCAGCACATTTAGGTAATCTATCCATTTGATGATGATGAAAATAAGGATACTATAGAAAGGATATAAGTAGCAAAAACAGTTTAGAACAAAAGAAAATTGGTATGTATATATATAGTTGTTGTTGGAAAAACGATAACTAGTTGCTTGTCTTAGAGTTTGATGAAAGATGAGAGAAAAGATGGATGGATATAAATAGGGGAGGGAGTGAAAAAGCTAGAGAGTGGATTTTTAAGACTTGATTAGATTCTCTTGCAGTTGCAAAGTAGTGGTAGTAGAAGAAGTAGAAGTGGAGAAGAATAATGACCAAATATCTCTATTTATAGGGTTCATATGCATACTGGGAAAATGATGTGGAATTGTATGGAAATTGCTGGGATCGGGAAGTTGCAAAGATTTTACGTACGAGATTAAACTTATATTTCTTTTGAGTTTGAACACTGACTTGTGGACTTGATTAAAATTATTTCTTGTATTTCATTCACAAATTCACACTCTCAGAGTACTACTTTCTCTCTGTTTGACCCACAATCACCTATTAACCACTTATTTTTTTCGTTTTAGCTTATAACGTTTGGAGTCAAGGACGGTCATCCTCTGCTTGTTGATGCGTATTTGAAGGAGAGTATATAGAAAAATAGATTGATCAGAAAATAAAAAAAGTAGTTAGATTATACTCAGGCAGTTTACTTAACTAATACTGTGTTTGTTAATTAATTTATCGTTTGGGTTGTAGTAAGTAGACATCTTATTTAATTAATTTGGTTGATTCAGGTCTTGTTAAACTAAGTTTAGTGGGTCTGGATCCCTGATCAAGTGGCCTATCTAGACGTATGGTTTTTAACACGGCCAGTGAACATTCTAATGGAGTATTATTAACAATTGTCAACCAAACAATATATACTGTATATATAAACACATCAGGCCAAGAATTATGGGTTTAGATTTTTCATTCAATTCCAAATTTAGGCGTCTATGATCCACAATGACATGCTGGTAGAAGCACGCTGATACCGCGTTGTCTCAACTCTCATGAGGAACTTCTTTGTCCCTATCTTTTTCCGGGATATTTGTTCCGCAATTTAAAAAGGACGCAGACAAAATCATAAGTGGGAATTAAGTGTTTGACCCTTCCCTCACTCTCTCTTATTCAAATGGCAGACAAAACCATAAGTGGGAATTAAGTATTTGACCCTCCCCTCACTCTTTCTTATTCAAATGGCCTTTTAACTTAAAATCTATTTTTGAAAAAATTAATCCATTTTGTTGAAATGACACTTATAAAAGAAGGAGGGTCATTTGGATAAAGATGTTTAATGATGTTATCAAATAAACTATATCCTTTATTAAGGGTATAATCATCATGCCAACTTGAACATAACATGTCTCATGAATCAACAACCTAAACACCCAATCACATCTCTCACACCACGTTGAAAGTTACGCTTACCTCCCCTTCCATTGGCCGGTGAACGAAACCCTCGCTCCTGATTGGCTGAAATCAAAGTTAGCCCCCTTATATTTCGTGACCGTCTATTTCTAATCGGATTTATTCGATCCGACGCCCCAAATTGAGTGGTAGCGTCCACCCTCTTTTTTGTGGGAGGTCGACGGAACCCATGCTCCTGATTGGTTAAGATTTCTTACACCTCACTTACGCATTTTTTTTTCTTAAATCGGAACTGTCGAATTCGTTCGGTATATTTTTGGCGAGTTTAGACAAACCTTAAATTTATAAACGTGCATATACTTTTATTTCGAGAAACAAATCCAAAACTCTCATGAAAGGAAGGTACTTACCATTCACATAAAATCTAATTTGAGAAACTAATCTAAGATTTCGAAGCTAACGTAGATACTTACCGTTCCTATTAAATATAGATTCCCATTAAGTATGGATGATTTCCGGTTGAAGGTCTTATGCTCTAACCAAAAGCTTTTCTGTCTCTCATCTTCCCTTTCTTCTTGAGTTTCATATGGTACTGCTTTCTTTCTCTAAGGATTGACGTTTTTAATTTTAATTTCATTAATCGAAAGTTTGGTGTTTAGTCGATTTTCTTCTTTGGTTGAACAAACAAGCCAGATAAGTTTGTTTGGTTGAACATAACACGTATATCAATTTGACCTCTAGGTTTATTAAAGAAAGCTGAACATTCGAGATATTTTTGTGTATTATTTCTAATATCCAAATGCATGTTCGATTTAAAGATGTTCCAATGAATTTGGGCTACGTGAGCGGCGCGAAGCCCCGCCACACCAATCAGCAAATCCCACCAGACCCGGTGCGTAGCACGGGTTACATACTAGTCATACTTAAGAATTCGACAAATTTTATATATTTGAAAAGCTTTTGAAAGACCTACACAACGAGTATAAATACAACTATCAAATTTTAATTTCACATAATTTTTTATTCTTTAAATAATTTTTTAAATTTTCTTCATATTTTATAATGTGCAGACAATATGCACACTGATTTTATGTGCAGGAAATATGCATACTGATTTCTGTACATAATTTTTTTTTTCATTTTCTTCATATTTTATTGTGTGCAGGCAATATGCACACTGATTTTTGCAAATAATTTTTTAATTTTTCTTCATATTTTGTAGTGTGCAGGCAATATGCACACTGATTTTACGTGCAGGCAATATGCACACCGGTTATTTTGTTAATCCTACTTCCTATAATATTCCAGGGCCACTGGAATAATTTGCAAATTTTATTAAATAACTCTGGGGCCAAGAAAGTTAAATCCACAATTTCTAGGGTCATAAGAATAAATTACTCAAACCATAATCATGGCAATATATTTGAAGTAGTTTCTTAAGACTATTATGTGTTGGATATATAGCAAACGTGACTTGATAAGTCACGTCTTTTGTAACTTTCCTTTGTTATGGTATATATTTTGTAATGCAATATCAAGGAAATCTCCGTATATCTTATATTCCGTGTATTCAAAGGAATACTTTTTTTAATCTTTGACAACATGAAAATATAATTTTTCTTTGTGTTTTTCATTCATTGAGAACACCTAGATCTAAGTCTCAATTTGGTATCAGAGCAGGCTATTTGTGTTGAGGCATTTGACCGCACCTTTACTTCGCGTCACCCGATTTATTGTCCACGTGTTAGACCCAACGAGGCTACACGTGAGAGGGCGTGTTGAGATTATTAGTCCCACATTGTTTGGACAATCTAAGATCCTACAGTTTATAATATTTAGGGAAACTCCCACTACAAGAAACTTAACCTATTGCAGCACCCAATTGTTATGGCATAAACCCTACTAGTGTTGCGATAACCTATGTAGCAAGAAGTATATTGCAACACCTAATTTGTATTGCTGCAGTAAGAGATTATCTTTTTTTGCCACACTCTTTTCATATTGTTGCTACAGTTGTGTGCCAAAAGTTTCATTTTGCAGTGATAAATTATACCTTTTAGTTGCAGCTGAAAAGTACTGTGACTAGAAGTTTGCTTTTGCAACACCTATATTGAAGGTGTGGCAATATATAGTGTAACCGGGTCTTGTGGAGGTTCCCAGCCTCTTCCCAAATGCCTTTACACATCAGCATGGGAAGAGCCTAGCTCTTGTAGTTGTTCCCTGTTTTAAGAGAAAAACGGACGACCGTTAGCCGTTTTCTAATTTGTTGGGTCCACCAAATCTTGAAACCCCACTCATTTCTCCTGAAACCCCACTTATTTTTCTATTGGTCCCACTAGTTTTCCCCAAAACGGATGATTTTTATCCAGTTTAAATAAGTTACGCGATTTTTAAGCTAAAATATCTCCTGACCCCACTAAGTTGCAAGGGTTTTAAGAAAGAAACAGACAATCATTATCCGTTTTCTACTTTTTCAAAACGGCTAATAGTTAGCCTATCCGGAGTCTTCCCGCTGGGATTCCCGCACACTAGGGAAGCCTTGCGGGAAGAGGGACTTATGGCCACGGCTTTTGTGTTTGGGAAGAGGCTGGGCATGCCCATAAGACCCAGTCGTAGCAATAGGTAGATTTTCTTGTAGTGTCCGCTCATTGCCAATTTGTTTTGAGTTGGATGCCCGCATTCTAATCTGTAGTTAAATTATACCCAGGCCTTATACCCGCATTCTGATCCGCACGAGAATCCGGTTTATAATCCTTAGGGACACTCCACTTATTACAATTGAAAACACCTAAATCTAAGTTTCAACTTTATGTACTTAAATAAAGGCTCATAGTTAGTTAGACCAGTAAGTTAGGCGTTATGATATTTCTAATCCGTTGATGCATACTTCTTTTAGAAACTTAAAGGACTTGGAAGGTGTTTTGATACACTCTTAGGCGTATTCCTATGCACATACCAGTATGTACTCAAATAAAGGCTCATAGTTAGTTAGACAAGTAAGTTAGGCGTTACGAGCTTCCTAATCCGTTGATGCATGCTTTTTTTAGAAACCTAAAAGACTTGAAAGGTGTTTTGATACACTCTTAGGCCTATTCCTTTGCACATGCCAAACATCACATTTTTCCATATATGCACTCACTATGGGTAAGCCAAAGTGCCAAACATATATGCCTATATGTCAATTATAACATATAGGCATACACGACAGACTTTCCAGCAAGCGATAGAGTGTCCACCGCTAGATGGTCATACTATCGTTCACGGTCATTCCAGCGCCAGCGCTAGTCATTACATCGCTCGCTGGTCTGATCATCGCTTATTAATTCCTCATCCAACGGCTACCATTTTTCTGCTCTATAAATACCTAATTTCAAACTCATTTCAACTCACACCAGAATTTCTAAATCTCTCTAGAATTTCTTAATCTCCAATTCTTTTCATCACTCTTCCAATTCCTCAGAGAGTGTGGCTGATAATATGAACATGGATGAGTTCGTAGCAAACGAACATGGTGCCGAAAATCAAAGAGTTGTTAATCGTGCCAATGTGCAAAGTGAAATTAGGAGAAGTCAATTTAGGAGGCGAAAACCAAAATTCACTACTGCGGAAGATGAATGTATTTGCAGGATTTATATTTCTTTTACTGAGACTTTATTCGGAGATGCATTACATCCCCAAAAATTTTGGCAAAGGATTTTTGGGAAATTTCAAGAACAAACAATGAACCTCAACAATCGTGATGTTTCAGAGTTGAGTCAGCGCTTCACTACAATCAATCAGGAAGTTACTAGGTATATTGTTTTGCTTCAGCAAGAAGGTCCAAATTTGAGGGATGGTGAAACCATGATGGAGCTTCAACAAAGGTGTCGAGCGGAATATCGTCGCATCCACGAAAAAGACTTCCAATTCGGAAGTTGTTTCGAGATTTTAAGATATTTACCCATCTGATATTTATGTTTTAATTTCTCAATTGTCCACTTAAATTCTTATGTTTTAATTTCTTAATTTTCTAAGTATTAAGTTTTAATATTTGTTTAAACTATTAAATGTAAGATTGGATTAAGAATAAAATCAAGCTTAATTTTAAACAATACTCGTCAAATTTTCACATTCATTAAACTTCGATATAATCAGTAATAGTCATTTTACAAGATATAAAACTACACAATAATAATTTAAAATATATAAAAATAAAAATTTGGGACAATGTTCTTCATCTTGTTAATCTTCTTCTTTTCACCAAACTTCCAATCAATGCGCTCATGAACGGAGTCTCCTTTGTTTATCTTCTTCTTTGGCTTCAAATTAGGTTTGCCTTGAACTTTTCTTTGCCTTTTCTTAGTTGCGGTATTGACTTGGTTAATATCCGAAACTTGAAGACTTCTTTGATTCTTACCTATTTCTTTATATCTATCACATATTTTCTTAACGGGACCTTCAAGCACTACTCCAGAAAAATCAAGTTATGTTTCCGAATCAAGTTGGGTTTGAAATTGTGCCATTTGGAAAAATTCGAAAAAAAAAAAATAGATTGAGAAAGAGAGAAATAGAGAAATTTAGATTAAGAAAGAGAGAATTAGAGAAAAAAATTTGGGTAAGTTATGAGTTTGAAAATTACCTATTTATAGCGATAAAGAACTAGTTGTTGGCGCTAGAGTCAATATCGAGCGATATTCACGGCAGCGCTGGCAATAAAGACTTTATAGAACTAGCTGTTGGCGCTAGAGTCAATATCGAGCGATATTCACGGCAGCGCTGGCAATAAAGACTTTATCGTTGGCGATAAAATCAATAACGTTCGCTAGAAACTCTGTTGCTCAGTGGTTCTTCCATAGTGGCGCAACTCGTTTGCCATGCCACCTGGTATGCCAAACAACATTTTTTTGGCATGTGTATAAGAATAAGCCTTATGTTGCTTTTCAATTCTTAGAAGAAAAAAAAAGGTCAGAAATTGGCAAGAAAATTTAAGAATGCCTTCTAAAAGCAAAAGAGTTGAGTTTGTGTGAAGCAAACATTTTTTTCTTCGAACTTTTGGAATCGACTTTTGCTTTTGGTATTCAAACCCTCTTAAACCAAATGTTTTTTTTTATTATTATTTAACTTCTCTCCCAACTTTTTTTTTGTCTTCTTTTTTCCTGGTACGAAAGGGGCGTGGTCACTGTTGGACACTAAGTTATCCTTGATTCCTTATATTAAATTGAACTGAAGCGTGGTTTCATGAATTGATAAGGGAAACTAAATTTTTTGACACGTGCACCTTCTTTTGGAAAATGCAAACTTAGGGGAACACTCCACTAGATACCAAATTCAACTGAAGCCTCGTGTTTCCTAGTTCTGTTTTTTCTTAATTCAACCACTAACAATCTAAAAAACTCATAAAGGTAAGAGAAAACACAAAAATTAGATAAAAGGTTATTAAGAAAAATTATTAAGGAAAATATCACAATTAAAGAAAGATTATTTATCATCAAACTCAGATAAATATTGATTCAGGGCTAACTGTATGTAATAGTAACTAGATATTAAGGATGAAGTGTGAAAGTTTGTGTGAGGTTTCACCACCAAAAAAGTTTGGAGGTTCTCTATTCATTCTTCAGATTTGAGGAAAAATTGATCTATATTTAAAGGATGAATAAGAAAAAGTGCAAAATAGGGTGTTTTTGCATATTATCTCCTACAAATGTGGGTATAAATGTAGAGATAGAGAAGCTACAACTAGTGCTCTTAGTCTCCTAGCTACACTGTGATGTGTCATTAATCTAGTTCAATGTTAGGGTAGACAAAACAAGCTCCTTATATTACGTGGAGCCTTAATAATCCATGACATCTCTTTTTCAGTTCCAATTGATTATTCAAGTCAACAAAATGTTAATTTGATGTTTGCTTCCTTTTGAACTATATATTATTAAACCATAGTTGAATCTTCCAAGTTGAATCAAAGAAATCTGCAAGAAAATAAATCATGCAAACTCATTTTACTAAACCCTAGTTAAAAAAAATAAATCATGTATATCGGGTAACACAACTACATAGGTAAAATTAAATGATATATGTATATAGCTTACCTTCGGTTTGGCTTTTGTTTCATCTGAAATGGTAGGGTGAATTGAAGTTTAGGGATTAGGGTTACTGGATTAAGCTGAGAGGAAGAGAATCATGATTTGATTTGTATAAATCATGGAGGTGGTTTGACTCTATGAAGAAAATGAGCAAACAAAAAATATTGAGAAGAGAAGTTTATCTAGGGTAAATAATAAAATGTGATCGATCTTTTTTTAGTGTCAGGTTATTAGGAAAATACGAAGGATGCATATCAAATATTAGATTTCAATCAATGGGGTAATATAATCGGTTTTCCAATGGTAGTTCGGTTCGGTTTTCAGCAAAAAATAATACCGAAACCATTAACTCGGTTTTTAACAATTTATACCAAAATTGTTCCATTAGTAAATGGCTTGGTTCATTTTCCTCCTAATCGGTTCGGTTCGGCCCGGTTTCAACGAATAGCCGTTACAATGTACAACCCTAGATATTAGGGATAGGGTCCAGTATGCAGTGGAATTACAAATCTCAGAAAAAACGTGAATCGAGAAAATTTCGACAACCAAACGCGTCAAAAATATAACAATTCCACCAACTCGAATTTCACAACCAGACACATAGTAGGAATGCTTGGCCGTGAGATTTCTGGTTCCTCTCACGTCTCATAAATCCTACCTTTAAAATTTCGCAACCAAACACATCGTAAGTTGTTAAACCCGTAAAGACTCAAACGACACATAATTTATGAGACTGTACACAAAAGAGTCTAATCAGATCTTCTTCAAAATTAGTCTTATATGGATATCATGTTTTCCACGACAACATATGAGAATTCCGCCGGGACTCGAGGTAGGAGTCTTCTTAACAAAGATAGGAAAAGTAGGAATTAGGAACTAAGAAACGCGACTGTTGAGTGTTGACTACTTGACTAGACGATGAAAACGAAACTGTAATTTCCATGCAATGTAAACTTTAGAAATCACGAAATCTGAACAAGTATTTGCATGCATAGATTTTCTGACTCAATATTTCTCCATAGTCCACATACCACGACATTTTACAAATCTAAATTTAGGAGTACGGTGTATATGGTCCATGTGAACACACAAATCACGAAGGCATCCGAATGCTCACAACCAATCATGACTGATTTGTGATGATGATATCCTAGTGTTGATTCCTTGGCTCAAAACCTTCGGTTTTATCACAGCCTCATCTAACAACTCCATGTGGGGCGTTTGCGCACGGGATATTGGTAAAAACAAAGAAAGCAAAACGTACAAGTAAAAGATCCATGGGTTTAGACAGATATAAAGTGCTGAAATGTAAACAAGACCGAGGTTTACGTGGTTCAGCACTAAGGCCTACATCCACGGGGTTTGTTGTTTCACTATGTTCTTCACAGTTACAAGAGTAGTCGAATGACTTTTGGGTTTACATGTATTATCTCTTCTAAAGGATTAACTTACACTCGTAATCTCTCTCTCTTTCCCTTCCTGATTTTTCCGATCCCCCTTCCTCTTGGTGGAGAGGGGGTATTTATAGGGTTAGAGTGTGGGACCCATCTCTGAAGGCCGTTGGGACCTTATCTTCTAGTGTCTTGTTTCCATCATGCAGAGGTCTGCGTTTGCCACTTGATCACGCAGAGACATCCTCGCTCGTCCCACGGGTTGATCGACATGTATACTGCTCAGAGTGTTTAATGAGGGTGGTTGAGATGCCTGCTCGTGTCAGACAAGTGTCTTCTTCCCCTGTCACGTCTGTGTACGCTAACTTTCTCTCTACCGTTGATCTTAGCTTCTTTTGGGATGAGATAAAGTAACTCCTTGGGGTTTATTGGGTGTTCCATAGTGCATCGTATTTTTATGTCTTGGCCTGCATGCTTTCCACGTATTTTTCTATATACACGTGTCTGATGGTGAGATATATGCATACACAATTTGCCCCTTTTCTTCGGGCTTGAATGTTTAATGGGTGCATTGAAGGAAACAGTCGTTGCATATTCTTCTATCTCTCCTAATAACTTTTCCTAGATACTTGGGTACGTATTTTATTTGTGCATTAACTGCTCATGTAACGGGCACGTTTCCCATTCCTCCATTAATTTCCTTCTCTTTCTTTCGGGTATATTAAGGAGAGAAAGAAAATTAATTTCATTCTTCCTAAAAATTCTCTCTATTTTAATTCTTCGTTCTTCATCCCTTAAATTCTCTGTCAGTCTTCATTCTTCAGCCCTTAAATTCTCTGGCAGTCTTCATTCTTAAGCCCTTAAATTCTCTGTCAGTCTTCATTCTTCAGCCCTTAAATTCTTTCCACTGAGCATTAATCACGCTTGCCTCCTCTTTATTTCTGATTTTTTCTTTCTGCTGCTGTTTTTGCTGGTAAGTTTTTCTTTTCTTTGTTTCCATGGTTTTACGCTATGTTGATTTGTAAATTTTCTACTACTGTTGTTCCTTGTTTGTGATGAAGAACTTATTTCAATGCTTGCATGCTAGTTTGCCCCTGTTCTTCGTCTTAAATCAAGGAGGCCATTGTTAGGGTAGGGATTTTATGGAATTTCGATCATGTATGCTAATTTTAGGGTTTCTGCGTTATCGTGTGTGGATTTCTATTTATGTGGTTTTTTGATCGTTGGTAATGTCCTTGAGTTTGTTTTTGACTTGTTTATGATTAATCTTTTCGCAGCCATGTCTGACCGTCCGCGGCTTCCTTATCAGACTCCTGGTTCTGGTCTATCGAGATCTCCTCCGCGTAGAGAGTCTCAAGATGATGTTCGTAGAAGTCGAGTTTCTTCTGGGGCGAAGGACTCATCTTCTAGGGAAGAGGTTCCTTTGAAAAATCTTTCTGGGGCTCGAAAAATCTTTGATCGCGCGGTGTCTCGTCCTCGTGATGATGTTAGGAGTACGCAGACACCGACTCGTGCTGTCGCTTTTGATGTTCCTCCTCTACGTTCTGTAGTGCCCGAGCATCATCTGCCTCCCCCTCCTACAACTTCTTTTAAATTGAAGAGTACAAAAGGTGGTGTTCCGAGGGCTGAATCTTCAAAAAATCCTTCTTTGAAGAGAAAGGCTTCTGAGGCGTTCATTGGTTCATCCGGTCCCGCCGAGGAGGATGAGGCTGCCCCATTGATACGCAGTGTTTCGGTCAGCAAGAAAAAAGTAACGTTCAAGCATATTGATTTCGAGATTTTCAAGGAAAAGCATGAGCTTCAAGCCTTCGAGGTTCGTTTCTATGCCCCTGAGGATGATATTACTTATGAGCTTATCTCAAAGTATGATTTCGATGAATTTCATTTGTTGACCACGGTTGGTGCGTTCGAAGCTGGTCTTATGCTGCCGTTGTATAAGTCAGGTGATTCCTTCTACTATGATGTGCTTTCTAGTCGTGAAGGCTCTTCCACCAATACTCACAGCCGTTCTGTATCGCAACTATCGGGGAATTATCTCTGCGCCCTGAAGGAATGCTATCTGCGGAGTAAGGGGGAGACGACAATGACTTGTTACGTTCCCAATCCCGCGGAGAAGGAATAGTATACTCCTGAGAATTTCAATAACTCATTCGGTGATTACGTCAACAGTAGGAACCGTAAGCCGTGGAGTGTCAGCCTCCGGAATCTCGCTGCTCCTCGGGGCGAAATTTGTTTGTTAAATGAGGCCAGCGATGCCAAGCTGAAGTATGTTCCCGGCACGGAGGGGTCTAGTCAGCGGAAACTTTTCCCGGCCCGCGAGAGGATCAAGCGCGACCATGACTACGAGTGGCACGCTACCGTTATCGAAGTGGTTGGTCCATGGGCGTACGGTTGGATCCCTGGTCCCCGCGGTTGGTATCCTACTGAGAGTAGCAAGCCGCGTGAATCTCCTCCTGCTCGTTATGGAGATTTCTGTCCCTGGCGTTTAAACTTCGCAGGTATGAATTTTCCTTATGCCCTTGACGTTGTGGAGGGAGATGAGGAGGAAGGATCTGGTGCTATACTTCCACCGAGGAGTGCCTCGACTGCTCAGGTACGCGGATTCTAGCTGCGCTTCTCCTTCTTTAGAAATTCAACTGTTCGGGAAAAATAATTCCTTTTGTGGTGTTGGTTTTCAGGTGTCGAAGAAGAAAAAGATTAAGCCGAAGCAGTCTTCTACCATTGTGATGGGTGAGGCTGAGGCCCATGAAGAAGTTACAAGTCCGGTGAACGAAGAGTTTGCTGAGGATGAGGAGATTACAGATGGGGAGGAACGTACTGGTACTTCCCCTATCAATGTCGAAGAAGAGGTCTGTGTGGGTCAAGATGGTGATGAAGGGAGAAACAACGCCGTGGTAGCTGATGACGGTGTTATTGGTGATATTTCTGTCCCTGTTGGGGATGCCCCGGAGACTCTCCCCACCATTTCTCAAGAGTTTTCTTTTGATCGGATGTATTCTACAGGGGAGTTTATGGATGATGCCCTCGATTTTCCTGAGGAATTCTCTCTACTGTCCCCCAATGATGATTGGGATGTCCTCGGGGGTGCTAGTAACGGAGACGCTGCTGTTCAAGATGGTGGCGCGGAGGAGCATGGTGCGCATGTGGGTGCCGACATTTGTGCTGATGGGGCCGTGTCAGAAAGGGGAAGTCGGTGATTGATTCGCCTGCTGCGGATCTCCCTCATTCGCCTACATCTGAGGGTGAGGACGCCATAATGGATTGGCTCAAGGAAAAGAATCTACTATTTGTCCCTCATCCCGCCCCTGTTGTTGCTGGTGAAAAGGATTCTGATGAGTATACCCGTCGTATGATGGAAATATCTTCCAAGGCGCAGGTGTCTGAGGCCTGGGGAAGAAATTTGAGTGTTCCCGAAGCTACCCTTGTGTCGGAGCCTCCTACTTCCGTTGCAGATATGATGGCCATAGCCTACGGGTATCAATATGGCTTTCCTCAGCAGCGTGTCTTGGAGGTAAATTTTCGTACGTACTTCTACGTGACGATCCAATTCTTCGGTGAAATAATGTTTTTCGTCTTGATGTATAGATGATGAGGAGTGAGCATTGTAACCACGTGTTGTATCAGTTCTTCAAAGCGAAATCTCTGAAGCTCGAGGCTAAGCTTCGTCACAGAGAAAAGGAATTATCTGCGGCTGAGGTGGAAATAGAAGAGCTGAAGAAAAGCCTCAAGGAGAAAGAAAATCTGGGTGAAGCGGAGGCCAATCTTCGTTCAGAGCTTGTTGCTGTTCGCGCTGAGTTAGAGAAAACTCGCGGCCAAGTTTCAGCTTTCACAGGTTTGGTTCTTTTTTTCTCTTTTTCCCTCGCAGTGTGTCGTCATTCCTCTATTTCTTAGTTGTTCTGTCTGAGTCTCCCCACCCTATCTTCAGTGGGTGGTGTCCCCGAGCTGATATGGCTTCGAAACGAAAGGGCACGGCAGAAATCTCGTATTAAAGAACTTGTTCAGAAAATTAAAAGTGAAGCCAAGAAATGGGATGCTCGGGCTGAGGTATGGCGCGCAAGGCGTGTTCAGATGGTCGACATGCAAAATCTGTATAACCATGACGGTGCTTTATTTAATGGTACGCTGCTGTGGACACGTGATAGTCTGCGGGAATCCCGTGATCGTACTTATTTGTTGGAGTCTAGGATACAACTGCTGGAAGAGGAATTACAAAAGGCTCGATCCCTCCCTTTTCCAGGAGTTGAGGATAGTGCGCGGTGTCTTATCAGAGAAAGGGACAATGCCCTTGCCGAAGCCAATGCTCTAAGCAAGGCCATTGCCGCGTCCCGCGTTGAAGTAGCTCGTCAGGCTGAGTCTGAGAGGAATCTTGAAGTGTGTATGTACAGATTGAGCAAGGGGGTATCAGAGATAAACAAAGAAGTTGACCACCTTCGTCACATGGATTCGATGAAGCAGGTAGAATTAGATGCCAGTCAATTTACTCTCACCAACCTTCAACTAGATTATAAGAAATTATCCGCGGAATATGATCATCTTGATGAAGCGCGAGATGCGGTTGTTAATGAGTATGAAGAAGCTTCGGCTTGTGTCGAAGGTATAACCCTATTCCATCAAGTGTGATTGTGTCTTTTCTGTGCTAACTCCCTGGTGTTGTCTTTTTCAGAACTCGAGGGACAACTTCGCGTTGCAAATGAAAAACTTGAAAAGGCTCAATCTTCCTTAGCGCAACAGGAAGAACAGACTAAGCATTTTAAGAGTTTGGCGGCATCCCGCGAAGAGGCCGTCGGTGCTGCTTCTAAAGAAGTGAGTCGTATGTCTTCATTGTTATCCCAAGCCCAACAACGGACGACAATTATTAAGCACAAGGCTCGGTGTCAATTGGATGAGGAGACGAACAAGATGCTAGAGAAGATAGAACTTGGCCTAAAGAACGAGCACGGTCTTGTGAAGAATTATCCGCGTCGTCCAGTTCCTGCTGCCTTGCCTGGCTCCTCGGGACCCTCATCTGGTGGGAGCGTCCCTTCAAGTCTTCGGAACGATCCTGCTGATGGGGCGGCATCATCTAGGTAGAGACCGCTGCATTTTGTAGAGACCGCAGCGTCATTATCCTTCCACTTTTTGTAATCATGTAAAAAGAATATTTTTAGCTAGTATCATGTAAAAGGAATATTTTTTGATGTGTACTCTTCCTTGAATTGGCCTTCCACTTTTTGTAATCGTCCTTTATGAAATGGATCCTTTTCTTGATATACCTGCAATGTTGGTTTGTTTTTATTTTAAGCATTGTGATGAAAGACTCTAAAAATAAAAAAGGATTTTAAGTGTTTGGGTGCGATCCCGAAGGGAGGTACCTTCGTGATCGGCTTGAGACCTGTCTCCCCGCTGGCGAACCCTTGGCCAGAGGATTCCCAGATGGTGGGGGACGAGGCAACGTTCTAGGATACGGGGTTAAAAAATTTACATACACCCATTCCGTCGACCCGTTGCCTTAAAATTGGTTGGGTATCTCTTTCTGCTGGGTGCCTTCCCCCTGGTCTTACACTTATGGACACTGACGGGGGAGCCCTGAGAGATTGTAGATTAACTACTTTCCCCAATATTGTCGATAGGTTTAGTGGATACATAGAAAGCTTGTTTGATTGATAGGTTGATGCCTGCAATTCCTCGTCCAGAGATAGAAACATGTAGAGTGGTCACACTCCCTTCTTCTTCTGGTATCGTTCACGCAGTTGCAAGGATGCGTTGCCCCTATGGGAAGTATGGTTTGAGCCACTTAGCATTCCAAGGATGTCGGAGGACTTCGCCTTTCAGATTACGAAGGTAGTAGGAACCGCTTCCCGCAATATCATGTATTATAAAAGGTCCTCCCCACGTAGGTGCTCACTTTCCCCATCTCTTCTCTCGTTGATACTGTGGGATTGTTCTTAACACATACTGCCCTTCTACAAAATTTCGGAGCTTTACCTTTTTGTTGTACTCCCTTGCAAGTCTTCGTTGGTAATTTTCCATCTTCTGCAATGCTGCTTCCCTTCTTTCTTCTAGGTCGTCCAATCTCTCTAACATCATGTCTGTTGTGAGATTTTTCTCCCACGCTTCGGTCTTTGTGGTTGGCATGAGTATCTCTGTAGGGATGACTGCTTCAGGTCCATAAGTGAGAAGAAACGGGGATTCCCCAGTGGCGGATCTTCGCGTTGTCCTGTTTGCCCATAACACATTGTGCAGCTGTTCACACCATCTCCTTTTATGCTCGTCTAATTTTTTTTTGAGTATAAGGGAGAGGGTCTTATTGGTAGCTTCCTCTTGCCCGTTGCTTTGAGGGTATATGGGGGTGGACTTGTTCTTTCTTATCTTGAAAGTATCGAAGAGCATGTCTATATTTTTCCCCTGTAATTGTTTACCATTATCAGATACAATTTCAGCGGGTATACCGAATCTGCAAATGATGTTCTGGAATATGAAAGTAAACACATCCACGTCTCTGATCCTGGCCAAGGCCTTAGCCTCCACCCATTTACTGAAGTAGTCCGTGGCTACTATCAAAAATCGTCTTTTCCCCGATCCTTCGATGAAAGGCCCGACGATGTCTATGCCCCATTTTGCAAATGGCCACGGGCTATCGACGGAGTTTAACATTGTTGCCGGCGCGTGGATCTTTTTGGCGAAGCGCTGACATTCTTCACACCGTCGGGATATCCTCGCGGCATCCTGTATCATTGTCGGCCAGTAATATCCTTGCGTTTTTGCTTTGTCAGCTAGTGATCTCATGCCGCTATGATTCCCCGCGTCACCATAATGGATATCATTTAGAATTCGATGCCCCTCTTTCCGGGACAATCAACGTAGTAATGGTCCGAGGAAGTATTTCTTGTACAAGACCCCATCCCGAAGATCATATCTTCCTACTTTGGAGAGTATCTTCCTAGCTTGTTTCTGATCCGCAGGTAAGCTTCCCTTTTCGAGAAAGGCATGGATCATCACTCTCCAGTCATCTTCGTTGCTGAAGTCTTCGTCTTGATTTGCTCTTGACAGGATATCTTCTTCGTCAAAGTCGTTATGGATGTCTTCTCCTACCTGGTCTTTGATATTTTCTTCCACTGTATCTTGATTGGTAGCGAAGGAGAATTGAGATGCAATCGAAGGCTCGTATACCCTTGCTATTTTAATAGCTTCGACGTTTTTATCCCTCAGCATGGATGATATATATGCTAGGGCATCCGCGTGCCTGAGGTCCCTTCTGCATAAGTGCCGGAACTTGATGTTCGGAATTTGCGATGCCAATGTTTGGACCAAGGCCATGTAAGCTGAGAGGGTGTCATCGTACACATTATACTCGAGCCCTATTTGCCGTATGACAAGCTGCGAATCACTTGTTAGCCTTACATCGGTTACCCCCATCTCTATTATTATACGGAGGGCATGTACGACAGCTTCGTATTCAACGATGTTGTTGGTATGCTCTTTGAATTCTAACCTAAGTGCCTGTATAATCCTTTCTCCGGTTGGGGTGATGATGACAATGCCTATTCCTGCTCCTTCCTTATTTTTGGATCCGTCGACGAAGACTTCCCTTTGTCTTTGACTCGCAGGTTCGAGGATATCTATTGGATCCTTTAACCAAAGACTTCCCATTGTCTTTGGTTAAAGAATCTTCACTTCCTTCGTCCATTATGGTCCCTATTTTGATCATATTCGGGCTTTCTTCCGTTCCTATGTTGATTTCTTTTACGGGCTCCACTGGTGTGAACACAGGCTTCGGATTTCCGAGGACTGGGACGTTCTTTAATTGCTATTTAGCGTGTTTCTGTTCTTCGCTGGTTGTTGAAGTACTTGTCTCTTTGCTTAGGACATTATCATCTTTCGTCAAGCCCTTCTCTGTAGTTTCCTTGAGGAACAGGTCTATGGCCTTCTCTTTTGCGGTTTCTTTATTTTTTACTCTTCGGATTTTTCGTTGCTCTTCTTTCTCGTTGTTGATATGATCCTGAGTGGCCTGGCACTCTCTCGTAGTGACCCGATCTCCCTTGATTTCCATTACTCCCTCAGGTGTTGGGAATCTGAGATATTGGTGGTACGTTGCCGCAACTCCTTTGAGTTTATGTATCCATTTTCGTCCAATAATGGCGTTGTAGGGGGATGGGGTGTCCACCACACTGAATCGGGTTTCTAGTTTCATGGGCCCTGCGTTAACCTGCAACACGATGTCTCCCAAGGGCTTCGTGGGTGTTCCATTGAATCCGTAGATGGTGTAATAAGAGGTCATTAACTGTTCATCATGGAGCTTCATCCGTTTGAATGCATCGTAAAATAGGACGTTTACGGAGCTTCCCCCTTCTATGAGGATCTTTTTGAGGTTACATCCAGCTACTGGTAGTGTTAGGACCAAGGGATCGTTATGGTCTTCCATATCTTCTTCGATATCTTCGGCATCGAAGATGATAGGAGATTCCATCCACTCTTCATGCTCGTCCACCTCTATCCCATCGACCTTATACAATTCGCAGCGGTCTTCGAATTGCTTTCGTAACCTCTTTCCTATCTGCGCTGTAAGTGAGGGCCCTGTGGCTTCGGAACACGAGATGGTGTTGATTGTGCGGTTTCCTTCCGGAAGTTGGAATGGTTTGGTTCGCTTGGATATATCCTCGGTAATATCCTTTCGTACGTAATGTTTGAGCTCTCCCGCATCAATTAATTTTTGGATCATTATTTTAAGGTTCTTGCACTTTTCGGTCTGGTGTCCGTTGAAACAATGATATTCACAATAATCTTTATACTTCTCGGATCTCGGGGGTTGCTTTCCCTTAGACCATGGCCACTCCAGGTTTTCCCTCCCTTTGATCTATCGTAGGATACGAGCATAGCTAGCGTTGAGTTTCGTGTAAACTTGGTCTTCGAATTTTCGGTCACCTGTTCTTCGTTCATCCCTTCGTTCTTTCCTATCTTCGTGAGGTCTCTCCACTGAGCAACTCCTTTTGGCCCCATTGGTTTGTTCTGCTGAATTGGTGCGGTGAGATCTCTGCGGATATGCCCTCGGGTTTTCCCGTTGAATTTCTTCAAGTCGAGCGTGCTTTTCAATAATTATTAGAAGATCTCCCTCTATCTTAGGCACGCTTCCATGAATCTCAACAAATAGGGGACTCATTCGGTCTAATCCCCATTTGTAGCAATTGATGCTTACCACTGGATCCACGCTCCCTATGGCTTGGCAGATCTTGTGCCATCTGTTAGTGTATTCCCTCGTGGTTTCCTTGTAGCCAATCGCTAGTGAAAAGAGTTTATCCATTCCGGTGTTTACAGTCTTGTTGTACATGTATGTTCTTAAGAATTTCTCTGCGAGTTGGTCGTATGAGTGGATGGAGTCTGGTGGCAGATTATCAAACCATGATAATGTCGATCCCTTCAGGCTTGACGGGAAGTATCTGCAGAGTACGGCGTCGTTCTGACCCCATCTAGCTAAGACACGGTTGTAATACCGAATATGTGCAGCAGGGTCGCTGGATCCATCATAGCATTCGAACGTTGGGACAGGGCATTTCAGCGGAATAGGGGTGTTGGCCAAGCGATGAGTTAAGGGCGTAGAGTTAGCTTCTCTCATGACCTCTTCTAACCACCCCCCGCCTTGTCTATTTTTTAATTGCCTGATCTCGGCCATCATCTCATCTCGTAGCTCTTCCATCGCGCGGTGGTGCCCTAAGTTCTTCTGCTCGTTACCGTCTGATTCTCCGTCGTCATAATCCGGGTCGGATACGCTACTTCCCCTAGTCGCGTCTCCATTAGCCGCTATGACGACTCTACGGTCTCGGTTTGGCTCTGGTGCTTTGGAATTTTATTCATCAAGTTGTTGGATGGTCTTCGTGCTTAGAGCAATCCGCTCCTTTAAATCTTGATTTTCTCTGGCCAACAGGGCTACAACATCTGCGTAAACCCGCTGGCTCTTCTTCAATTCTTCAAGCTCAGCCATCAGTCGATGTGATTGGTTGGACCCCTGATCGGGAGTCCCAGCTCGTGCCACTACGACCATGGTGCCTCCTTCCTCTACGGTCTGCACTAAAGGTGGAAGAGGTTCAGCTTCGGTTGCTGGCATTTCCTAATCGGGGTGAGTGCCCCTCTGCGGTGCTAGAGCCGCCGGTATGGTTCGATTTTGATCATTTGTTGGTGGCATTCCGAAAGTTGGAATGTGCACGGGTTGGAATGTTCTGGATTCATCCACCCTTTCTCTTGGTTGATAAAGTTGATTCATAGCGCAAGTTTTGCTAGCCTCTGCAGCCTTCGGGACTACCGCAGCCGCACCGTACTTTGTCGCCACTGCTCTGAGAGCCGCGACTGCAACTGAATTAGCGTTCATAGGTGAAGTGATTTCTGCAGTATCTTGCCTTTGACTGGTCATTTTAGCTTTGTCTCCTTTCTGCTTGCTTCGGGTGATGACCGGGGTTGTCCTGGGTGTTTCCTTTGACAAAGCTTTGGATTTTCCCGCTTCCTGCGTCTTTTCCATCACGAGTCCTTTTTTCGACAATGAGATCTCGCAGAAACTCGCCTTCCTTACTCGCAATCCGTTCTTTCTGCACAAGGGAATTTCAAATAGCGAAAAACGGGAATATCCGCGTGAATCGGGTTAGTTTGCGAAATATCTTCTTCCAGGAGAGGATTAATACAGACGAGTTACAATACACGGGTTAAGGTTTTATTTAAAAGAGAGTTTTTTTAAAAAATGCAAGTAGATCCTTTAAAAAAAACTACGAAAACCCCCCCTGAGGGACAGGTTCGCACGAGATCTAAATAAAAACGTAAATCCATGGATCAAAACAATAAATCTTATCGAAAATAATGGGTGCGTTTGAATATAATGAAGTTAACAAATGATCTATACGGTCCGAGCTAATAAATCAGAGCAATCATATGCCAGTTTAAGACGAAATCACAGGACAAGATAAATCTTTTACCGGGACGAAGTCCCTGTTTCTAGCGCCAAATTGTGAACACACAAATCACGAAGGAATCCAAATGCTCACAACCAATCATCGTAATCTAGAGTGATTTGTGATGATGATATCCTAGTGTTGATTCCTTGGCTCAAAACCTTCGGGTTTATCACAGCCTCATCTAAGAACTCCATGCGGGGCGTTTGCGCACGGATATTGGTAAAAACAAAGAAAGCAAAACGTACAAGTAAAGATCCATGGGGTTAGACAGATATAAAGTGCTGAAATGTAAACAAGACCGAGGTTTACGTGGTTCAGCACTAAGGCCTACATCCACGGGGTTTGTTGTTTCACTATGTTCTTCACAGTTACAAGAGTAGTCGAATGACTTTTGGGTTTACATGTATTATCTCTTCTAAAGGATTAACTTACACTCGTAATCTCTCTCTCCTTCCCTTCCTGATTTTTCCGATCCCCCTTCCTCTTGGTGGAGAGGGGGTATTTATAGGGTTAGAGTGTGGGACCCATCTCTGAAGGCCATTGGGACCTTATCTTCTAGTGTCTTGTGTACATCACGCAGAGGTCTGCGTTTGCCACTTGATCACGCAGAGACATCCTCGCTCGTCCCACGGGTTGATCGTCGCGTATACTGCTCAGAGTGTTTAATAAGGGTGGTTGAGATGCCTGCTCGTGTCAGACAAGTGTCTTCTGCCCCTGTCACGTCCGTGTCAGCTAACTTTCTCTCTACCGTTGATCTTAGCTTCTTTTGGGATGAGATAAAGTAACTCCTTGGGGTTTATTGGGTGTTCCGTAGTGCATCGTATTTTGATGTCTTGGCCTGCATGCTTTCCACGTATTTTTCTATATACACGTATCTGATGGTGAGATATATGTATACACAGTCCACAATTTCAACGTAGGTACAAAAAAAAAAGGCCGAACTTCATTGCCCCCATCCTTCTTGCGATGTCCCTCGGCAATGGACAACTTAAAGTATGGTAAACTAAATTATCCAATCAAGGTTCACAACTAGTTCATACCAAGGATAATTCTATTTCCTTTGTATCTGGTAATTTAACTTTGGATTTCAATAAGCCGTATTGAATTGATGAACCGTGTCTAAAGAAGGATAATTCTATTTCCTTTGTATCTTGTAATTTAACTACGGGCTTATGACTTTCATCTGTACCGTGTCTAAAGAAGTATGTCGAGTCTATGTCCCCTTAACTAAGAAAAGGTACCTTCGGTCAAATTAGCTTTCAATAGTCTTTTACGGGCCAATATGATTTCTAGTAAGACTTCCAACTTGGTATAGAATTCTTTTCAAATGGACTGTGCACTGTGGAATTGACGAGAAGAAATAAAACACTGCAATTTCCGTGCAATTTAGAACTTAGAATTTGAATTAGCAATTAGGAACCCCTTTTCTATTGTGTGATCAAATTGTCGAGGAAAATACACCTAGAAAGCTCAGAATCTCAATTGCAGAGGAATTCACCGAAAGAAAACAAGTCAGTGATGTTTTAGGAAATTCGGAGCAAGAGTGACTGTAACTTCCACGTAACCTTATTCAATACTAGATTTTTATTTTTGAAAGTTATCATCCTTTTCAAGTCTATCTTTTTCTTCTGATTCTTTCTTTTCTTTTATTGGAAGTGGTCCTGATCCTCCACTCGTAAAGGAGTTTTCTTTTTAAATGAGAAGAACGCCGGCCCGACCCAATAGGACAAGTACCGTGGGGTGGTCCTATATGTTCTCGTTTGCCATGTGGCTTGTGTACGTATGGCTCATACATATTTAGCAGTCGCATCTGTTTGATCAATAATTGGTGATTAAGAGACTCGTAAAAATATGATGTTCTACAACAGAGCTGTAGGTGTAGATAATCCACATGGTTAGGTGGCGAGATCTTAAGCTATGATACACCAAAGAGAAAAGAGCGGCGAAACACAAGATAGAACCAAGTAGCGCAAAGAGCGAGGTGTCACGTGGATCGGACGTGAAGGCCCTATAGTTGCCGGATGGGACGTGACCTTTATCCTCTGACAAGTCGGACGGACGATCAGAAAGCACTCGGTCAGACAAAGGGAGCTGGTCAAACAATGGGACGATAAGAAAGAAGGGCGACATCGTGTCAACCAGACAATCAGGACTCGACCTCGGGTGAAGAACTATCAAAGACCAAGACTCTATCGGCCATACTAGAAAGATGGGCGAGCGCCAACACAGGCCCGATAGGGAACATCTAAACTGACGTAATGTGACCAACATTGTAATTCTGTTGTATGTCGACCTTGGCCTATAAATACAAGGGATGGTCGAGAGAGAGAGGGGTAGGTTGAAAGAGAGAAACAAGACACTGCATTTGAGATTTTGAGAGTTACACCATTTGATAAGGAGAGAACACCTTGTAATGAAAGAAAAGAAATAATAACATTCATCCTTTCACCCCGTAGACGTAGGTAATCATATCGAACCACGTATATCTTTGTGTCTATGTTTATTGAACATCTTTACTTAGTTTCAATTCATCTTCTATACCATTTAATGTAGTGTGTGGTTTTATGCCGCTACATTCTGGCACCGACTAAGGGGACCGTCTAAGTTCTCCGGATACCTTGGCTGCGTGTGCCAACAGAGACGATCCAAAAGCTCCTAAGAACACCTTGTGTGTTAGTTGATGCTATGGGATGAACTCTGTTTGGTGAAGTCTATTTATGTTTGTTTAAGTTTTGAAGTTTGTTGATATGGTTGAGTTTTCATTGTTGAAGTCGTGTCGTTAGCAAGTATTTTTAGTTGGGTCAATTCCGAGCAGTCGGGTTGATAGGGAATCCTTCAAGAGCTCCCAAATAACGTTGTTAGCGTTTGGTCGAGGCCAGGGAAGGATCCTGATAACAGATCGACTAGCCATGCTCGGAGGCGAGTCTGTTTTCATGTTTCAGTCTTCGTTTTCACATTAGTTTTCGCACTTATCTCCATATTTCAATCTTAGTTTTCGTCATACGAGTTCAACAACGGAATACCTCTAAAACTCCCAAATAACATCTTCGATGTGTGGTTGAAGTTGCTTGAGGTTCCATGTTGGCTTGTGAAAATGCCAAAAACAATAGCACGACGAGATTATCAGTCGCCGGGGAAGGAACCCAAGGAATCCAGAGAAGACATCCTTGTGTAGTTCCAAGGACGTTCATAAGTTTTGATCCAAATTTCAATGTGGTGTGCTGACCTCATAAAAAGTACGAATTTGGATCTTTTACTCGCAAAGAACTAGGAGTTAATGATTTGGAGTCTAGGGAATGTAGGACAAATTGTAGTTAATGCAGAGTCGTGGTACTGAAAGCGACGTCGTGCAACCTTGAAAGAGACGTAACATGATACCCGTCTAAAAGAGACACTTAGAGTCAAAACAGGGAAGACTGGCGAGGTCAACATGATAGAGTAGAGGGAATCGTACTTTTGAAACTTAGTTTTGGTGTCAGTCACCTTTTTCCTTTAAAATCGTACGTACTAGAGAAACTTTTCAAAAACAGGTCAAAGTAAGGTGTTGTCTGTTTCTGCTGACGTAGGTAGGAACGAATCTCGGACTTACAGCATACTGTGTCCAATGGCTAGTACGTCAGGGATGGGGATAACTCTGAGGAACCGCACGATCACCGGCAGTAGCATGCAAGGAGGAGTAACGGGGCCGAGGCAGGAAAGTGATGGGCATCCACCACCTGAGGAATCACGAGCAGGTGTAAGGGGTATGCCGACTTTAGATGAGGAAATCGATCTGGGACGAGAAGATGACCCCTCGCCTCTGGAGCGAATCGTCTCAACTCAGAGGAGGGATGATCAAATAGATGGACTCACCGCATCAGACACAGAAGATGATGAGGAGACTCTAATCATGCATGCCCAGAGACGAAACACCAGGCGACAAGTTGAGTATCAAGAAGCACTCGGACGAGAGCAAGAACGACTTAGGCGAGTACAGTTAGGACGAGAAACAACTATCGGAGTCGATCCAGCGGCATCGACCCAGATACCCCCTACAGTACCACCTCCCCTACCCATGATGACGGCGCCACCCCCTGCTTATTTAGGCCATCAAATGGTCACTCTAGCCATGAGAGTACGGATCCAACGCAACTTGCAATTCTAGAAAGTCATAGAAGTCAAGAGGCGGCTTTAAGGGATCTTCAGCAGAGGAACCTAGCTTTAGAGTTTGAGAACTATCAGCTACAGAACTTGAGGTCGAGGTCGAGAGGGTCTTCCAGCCGAGGGATATCAGGTCACCGAGGCCGATCAGGATAACCCCCGACACCACCTATCTGAGGGTATGGTCCACCCGAGGATTCATCAACAGAAGACGAAGGGCGCGAGAGGAATCATCAACAGAGAGGCACAAGGGCCGACAGTGCAACCGAAGCCAAGCTAAGGGAGTTAGAAGAAAAGATAAGGAAGCTGTCAGGAAGCGACGAAGAAGATAAGTTAGCCGAGGTCATAAGCGAGGCCAAGAGGACCCCTTTCACACAAGATTTAGAACTAAGGGCCTTCCCACCCAAGTGCACGCTCCCCACATTTCCATCTAGGTTCGACGATACGGGAGACGCAGTCGAGCATTTGAAGATGTACACTATGTCCCTAATCCAATGGAAGAACCATGAGGTGGTAATGTGTAAATTCTTCCCGGCAAGCCTGGAGGGCGAGGCAAGGAAGTGGTTCTACAATCTCCCACCAGGAACAGTCGACAGTTATGAGACTCTAGTCGAAGCCTTCCTCGAAACTTACATGCAGAACAGCAGACCTCGGCCCAAGGTCAACAGGTTATTCACCTTGGCCCGACGGTTTAGAGAGCCACTCAGGTCGTTGACCGATCGATGGAGAAATTTGTGCACATAAATTGGGAAAGTACCAGTCGACTAGAAGATATTCGGGTTCGAAAACACATTAGGGAGGTCGGACCCCATCTGGATAGCCATGTTTACTGAAAAACCACAGACATTGAAAGAAATGAGGAAAATGCAAGAGCATTTCATCGCCCTAGGAGAAATTCAGGAGGAATCAAGGGATAGGGGAGTCCAAGAGGCTAGTGCCGCGCCCGAGTCGACATCGGACGATGTTCAACGTCGGCCCGAGAAGAGACCGAGCCCACCTGCGCGAGTAAATGGGAAGAAGGAATGGTTAGCTAAAGGAAAGAGGACGAGAAACGAGGCGAGAACATACACCCCTTTGAATGCTCCACTAGAAGAAATCTTCAAAGAGGTCGAGAAAATGAGTGACATCATATACCCAACTTCAAGAGGGATACAGTTCGAGGAGAACAAGGATCACCCAGAGTATTGCCATTATCATCAATATCGAGGCCACTCTACAAATAACTGCCGAGAAGTAAAAGACATCATGCAACATCTTATTCGAGACGGTTACCTGAGACAGTTCGTCCGACACCCGGCCCAGACGACCGCAGCGCCCGATGCACTCGTCCACCAGGTAAGGATCGACAGATCCACGCAGTTTGTCAACACGATTTCACATTCGGCCACTCAAGCATACAATTTGAATCCTGGAATCATGTCTAGAATCCACAAGAGGGATCATAATGGGAAGGAAATTTTCAGTGTAGCAAAAGCTTTGCCGATGGAACCCTGGATGATGCGACCCATATTTTTCTCGGCTCAGGATGTCCCGATCAACGGCCAAGCTCACAGTGATCCCTTGGTTATCACCCTGCTGATTGAGGAATTGAGGGTAAGAAGGATACTAGTGGATAGTGGGAGCTCAGTCAAAGTACTCTTATACGACACGTTCAAGAGGATGGAGTTGTCAGATGATATACTCGTCCCATCGACATATCGTATCTACGGTTTTAATGGGACCGTGACCATCCCAAAGGGCGAAGTAACCCTAAGGGTATCAGACGGAGGTGGTTACCTAGATACGTTTACTACATTCTGTGTGTTCGATGTCGCCTCTCCCTATGAAGCTATTATCGGGAGACCGTGGATCGCGGGAATCAAAGGAGTGGCATCGGCTTATCATCAGAGACTATGATTCCCAACGTACAAGGAGATAGCTTAGGTCGTAGGAGATTCACAGGCAGCCCGACAGTGCATGCAGGTTGATGCCCAAATAAATGAGGAGTGACGAGCACGATAAAGGAGAGAGAAGAACAAGGCTAAAGAAGCCAAATCGCCAGAGGACTTGGAAAAAGTTATTTCGCAGGAGGTCATGGCATACGAAACACAAGGAAGCGAACCTTCATAGCAATTAAAGGATACGACACCGATGAAGGAACCAAAACCAAGCTTCTCGGCCGTAGAACCTACTCGGGAGATTAATTTGGGAACTGTAGAAGAACCAAGGATAGTGAGGATCGGGTCGTTACTATCAGACGAGCAAACAAACCAGCTCGTGGCGGTGCTAAAGGAGAACATGGACGCGTTCGCATAGGGCGTGCGATATGGAGGGCATAGACCCGGAGGTATGCTGTCACCATTTAAAGATCCACCTAAGCTTCAAACCGGTCGGATAAAAGATGAGGCGAGTCGCGCCAGAATTACAGACGGCCGTCGAGAAGGAGCTAAAAAAGTTACAGGAATCGGGAATAATTAGGAAATCGCACTACCCACAGTGGATATCTAACATGGTCGTAGTACCAAAGAGAAACGGAGGAGTCAGAATCTGCATCGACTTCAGCGACCTGAACAAAGCTTGTCCGAGGGACAGTTTCCCTCTCCCAAGTATCGATCAACTGGTGGAATCTATAGTGGGGTACGAGGCACTAACATTGATGGACGGATGCGGGGTATTACCAGATCCCGCTGGCTCCCGAGGATCAAGAACACACCTCCTTCTTCACACCAAGGGCCCTATACTGCTACACCAAGATGTCGTTTGGGCTGAAGAATGCAGGCGCCACATATCAGAGGTTGGTGGAAGACATGTTTGAAGACCAGATCCACAACACCATTGAGGTCTATGTCGATGATATTCTAGTAAAAAGTCGCCTAGCCAAGGATCACATCCGAGACCTGCGGGAAATTGTTCGGACGATGAGAGAATATAAAATGAAATTTAACCCGACCAAATGCGATTTTTGGGTCACATCGGGAAAATTTTTGGGATATATCATCACTCCAAAGGGGATAGAAGCAGATCCCGAGAAAGTCAGAGACATCCTCGAGATGCCTTCACCAGCCACAATAAAAGACGCACAAAAGCTGAACAGAAGTATAGCAGCATTGGGGGGGATTCATATCTCGGTCGTCCGACAAATGCAAGGATTTCTTTAGCACTCTTAAAAAGGGAGAGAAATTCAAATGGACGGACGCCTGTGAGGAGGCGTTTCAGAATATTAAGTTACATCTTGCAAGTCTTCCAGTATTACAAATACTCGAGCCATCGGAGGTCCTCACATTATACCTCGGGGAAACTTCATATACTATCAGTGCAGTCTTAGTTCGAAATGAAGGGAGCGAGGAAGAACCTGTTTACTTCATCAGCAAAACATTAAGTCCGGCCGAGAAAAATTATACAAGGATGGAACAGATGATTCTAGCGCTAGCTTTCTCCACCCTGAAGCTAAGGACGTATTTCCAAGCCCATCGGATTCGCGTGCTCACAAAATCACCTATTGAGGCGGTACTGGACAATGCAGGCCGATCTGGAAGGATCTCCAAATGGGGGGAACAAATTAAACAGTTCAATGTTTTCTACGAAATGAGGACAGCAGTGAAGGCACAAGTAGTGGCAAATTTCTTGGCAGATTTTCAACTAAGTGACGAAGATGAGGTCGAGGACATACACGGAATGGAAGAAGATCAAGAAGACCCGGCCGACTTACTCGAATCAAGTAGCCCATCACGTTGGGAAGTATTCGTCGATGGAGCGTCAAACAAAGATGGATCGGGACTTGGGATAGTCTTTACCACACCAAAGGGATGAAAAATGGTCCATTCGTTTAGATTGGAATTTAAGGCGACAAACAACGTCACCGAGTACGAAGATGCGATTCACGCCCTGAGGTTAATCGTCGAGATGGGACTACAAGATGTAAGACTAACTAGCGACTCGCAGTTGGTGATCCGACAAACCACAGGCAAATACGCCATCCATGACCCGATTTTGCAGAAGTACTGGGAGCTCGCTCAATTCTATATCGACCAGATCCCCAGCATCAAATTTCGCCACATATGTAGAAAAGATAATCGACATTCGGACGCATTGGCATATATTGCATCCCAGCTCACTGACCCAAGTGTGCAGGGTATTCGTGTCATGAGACTCCTCGCCCCATCTATACCAGAGACACCCGAGGTGCACGTCGACGTGGCTATCAACACGTCCGACAGTTATCCGGACGGAGATTGGAGAAAGCTGATTCATTCGTACTTGGAGATAGGCGAGTTACCAAAGGGGCGACCCGAGATCAACAAAGTGAAAAGCAAATCGGCCGCTTACGATCTAAGATACGGAATACTATACAGGAAATCATACTTGGGACCACTCTTAAGATGCTTAAGTAAGGAAGAAGGCCAGACAATCTTGAATAAACTACACTATAGAGCAGCCGGAAATCATAGCTCGGGCGAAGTCTGTCAGTGAGAGCGAAAACGATGGGATACTTCTGGTCGTATATGAACGATGATGCAAAACAAATGGCGCAAGCTTGCGAAGAATGCCAGCGGTTTGGTAAAAAGATACATGCACCGTCAGTAACCCTAAACTCGGTAGTATGCCCCTGGCCCTTCGCAAAGTGGGGGATCGATATCGTGGGACCATTACATGTGGGATCGGGTCAGAGAAAATACTTAATAGTAGCGACGGATTACTTCACTAAATGGGTGGAGGCGGCACCACTGAGACATATCCGTGACAAGGACGTCTTCAAGTTCATTTGGGAGCACATCATATGTCATTTAGGAGTACCGGCGGCCATCGTCTCGGATAATGGAAAACAACTCCAGGGAGAAAACATCGACCTACTATTTAACACCTACAACATCAGGAAAAGCAAGGCTACCCCCATATACCCTCAAAGTAATGGGCAGGCCGAGATCACAAACAAAACTATCACCGATAATATGAGGAAAAAGTTAGATGGAGAATACGGTGATTGGTGCGAAGAACTCTACAATTTTTTATGGGCCTATTGAACCACTTGAAGGGAAGCAACAGGGCTATCACTTTTCATGCTGACCTATGGAACCGAAGCGATACTACCAACTGAAGCAATGATACCCACCACAAGAACTGAAGCCTAGAGGCAAAAAATATCGGCAGATCTAATATTGGCCAAGCTCGATGACTTAGAGGAAACAAGGGAGATGGCGTTGCAAAAAATGGAGAATTACCAAAGGAGACTACAACGAGAATACAACAAATGAGTTCGGCCAAGAGAGTTTCAACCGGGGCAGTTAGTGTTGAAATATCTAGCCGATTGGGAACGTGAAAAAAAGGGCGTTAAACTAGCGGCAAGGTGGGGAGGACCATACACAATCGTGTCTAAAGATGGCGAGGGAGCTTATCGATTACTCAAACCAGACGGAAAACCCGAGTTAAAACCGTGGAACGCTCAACATCTGAAACTCTATTACCCATGAGGGGTCCGAGGGAAACAGGTAAACATACTTGTCATTCATTTCTTTAAAACCGCGAGGGGTAGAAAATATGACATGAGCGACCAATGGTCATTCGTACTCGGGGCAAAGCCAGTGAGGAAGTGCCGAGGTGACTTACACTCGAATGGTCATTCGTACTCGGGGCAAAGACAGTGAGGAAGTGCCGAGGTGACTTACACTCAAATGGTCATTCGTACTCGGGGCAAAGCCAGTGTGGAAGTGCCGAGGTGACTTACAGTCGACTGGCTATTCGATACTCGGGGAAGTGGCAGTTTGCAAGTGCCGAGGTAGCCTAAGGGTACTGGTGGTTGGAAGCCAGATACCAAAGGTTGTTAAGATACTATTTCTTCTCATCTAGGTAACCTACTTACATCTGAAAGGTTACCCCCATCGCAGGTGGCCGTGACCACTTGCCCGAGTTGGTTGGTCGATAACCACTCGGGATTATCGGTCCTAGAACTAGGACGACTAAAACCCTTCCACTGAATATAAAATATAGTGATGAGATACCTCGGCTGGGATATGGCATCGGGCCCGATGACCCTCCTTGTTGAGTGTGTTCGACAGAAAATGCATTAATACTAAGACATGTGACATCAAATGCAGGTATGGAGCACAAGCAGCAAGATAGCAACCATAAAATTAAACAACGCCAACACAATAATAAAGACGGAAATTGTCAAGGAAAAGAAAAAAGAAAAACGAGCTTGGCGACGCAGCACCCCATTCAAAGAAGTTGTTCAAATAAGCATGGGTCAAGTGTTCAAACGAATTACAACCCGCGACAAAGGGAAAATTAGTGAGAAACACTACAAAAGACATGATCAACTCCGGGGTGGAACAGCACCGGCTCCCCCCTTTCTCTGATCAACCTCGCGGCGCTTTTGCGCGATGTACTCGTTCACACCGGCCTTGATCGACTCAGAAAGCTCGCTCTGATGAGCATTTCTCTCGTCCACAATCTGCTGAGAAAGCTGGTCAGACCTCGCCTCGGCGGCATGGAGATTAACCTTCACCTCACCTTTGGCCTTCTTCCATTGCTCCACCTCCTGCCAGAGATTTTTCACATTTCGCTACAGAACCTCTACACAACCCTGCTCGGCTGCAACAAAACATCATAAGCATATTAAACACGGAGCATAGCAGAATACGGAGTAAAAACAACAAACTAACTAGGTCTTAAGGTCGCCCCAACATGCACTCCAGAGACCTGACAGAATTGGCAATACAGATTCTAACGACTCCACAGGCTTGGCCAACTCGTCCTCGGCCTTAGAAAGCTTCAAGGTTAACTCATTATAGTATTGTTCATTGAACTCATTCGAAGGGAAATATTTCTTGTGATCACTCCACTCGGCCCTCTGACGGTTATAGGACACTTGTAGCATCGATAACTGGGCTTGGATCCACTCTAGGTCACTCGACATCTTATCGAAACCCTTGGTCCTTTCAAGAAGATCTCGGTTGGACTGCTCGGCCACAACTTTTTCCCTCAAAATTCGTCGCCGATCTTCATGAAGATCTCGATTTTGAAGCGTAAGGGAACAATTTTGACTCTCCAGATTATCGGCTAGTAACGTTTTATCACCAGCAAGTCTTTGAAAGATGCCCAAGCGGGCCCGTAAGTTATCTATCTCTTCGGAGACATACTCAAACAGGCGATATTTGTGCAATTCCTCTTGAAGTTGCTGGATCTCGGCCTCCTGTCGGCCTATATTCCCATCCTTATTGAAAATTCGTTGTCGAAGATTCTCCACAAGATCTTTCTCGATATCCCACTTTCTCTTCATAAGCCTATACTCCTAAGAAGCGTCTAGATCTATACTAGAAATTTCGGCTAGAAGAATAATAATTGACTCAGGACATCAGTATGAAGAACTCAATCAACACAACTATTGCAAAAAATATACCTTGCGCATCGGCGAGTTTGATCTCCAGATTGCGAGATCGTTCCTTCTCCTGCTGAAGAGCAGCCTCCAACTTCCTAATCTCCTGACGACGGAAAGCATCCTCCAACCTCGACCGATTCAACGCCTACAAATTCCATCCCAAGACGAGATTAGTGGGGACCGATAACATCCAAAGGAAAAGTGCAAACAAATCACTTACCAAATTATCAAAAGCCGGCGCGATATCACGATACAGGGGCACGACAGAAATCATCTGCTCATCAGTATAGGAGCCGAACTCCTCAGAGTGCAATGCGCCAAGTGAATCACAAATAGGGTCAGATATGGTAAAGGACGTCTGAACACCCGAGGGAGACCCAACATCCTTCTGGGGCAACTTTTGGAGTGATGTTTGGGTCGTCCCCTGATCACCAGACTGCACGACAGGAGTCACAACAGCAGTCTCCACACAAACCTCCGCTTCCTTATGACAAACAGTATCCTCATCAAACAGCTGATCATCCCCGAATATATCGTCCTCATCATCTTGATCGGGGATATCGATCACAACGTCCGAGCTTTTCAACACCACGCCCTTTTCCGCCACCTTCCCCCGAGAAGGATTACGCCTTGGAACCAAACTTTCACTACCACGAGTATCGGACCCTCCAACATCTTCATCCTCGCGTCGAGGGAATTTCTGCACAAGGTTCAGCGTCAGAACATGTGAAGGCAAAAAACAGGGGAAAGTACATGTACTTAGAATAAAAGCTATATGTTTGTTACCTTCCCCTGATCCTCCTCGACCCTTGTGCCAGCACTCCTCTTATTGGAAATAGAAGCCGATTTGGTAGACTCGCCCTGAGGCTTAACCTACGACAAGAAAGTAATCAATACCCCAAGACGATACAGCAGGAATCAAAGAAAGTGGAAAGAAAGCAACATGCTTTATCATAGTTAATCACCCAGAATGGATAAGGCTCTGCAGGAAATTGAGGAGGAGGAAAGCTACCATGCAAAATTTGGCCGCGAACAAGAAGTGGAACTCGGTCCCAGTATGGGTCATTGGTGTGGCGAGCACGCCTGTTGGAACCTTTACCAAGGGGATCAGCATCTAGCATCAATATTTCAACACCCTCGGGCATAGATTTCTGACGGTGAGGGCTAGCAGCAAAACCAGCAAGGTCGCCATTGGTAGATGTCCCGCTCCGGTAGTTCACGATAAAATTGGCAGAAGTGTAATCGGGAGCGTCTCCAGGCTTATAGGTCGACCAATCGGCCGTAGATCCATGACCATCGCCTCGGTCTCTCCACTCATTCATCAGACGGAAAGTGTTGCCATTCCACTGAGTCAAGGCCCGATACGGACGAAGCTGCGACAATACCTCATAGTAAAAAGGGCTGGCAGGGTTGTATAGAGGAAAGTGAAGGCCAAGTTCCAACTGCCCACGAGTGACGATGACCGCCTCGGACGACTGCTCATGCTTATCGACATCGGTCTTCTTCAACACACCCGTTTATCCCAATACTAGGGTCACTTCATAGTTTTGAAGACTGAATTCTTCCTTCAACTGTTCAATAAACTCATCATCAGACAAGTCTTTGGAGACTCTCTTATCAGCTCTACATGAAAAGGAGGGAGAATCATCAGGAAAAAGGGAATTTATAGCACGATAATCGTGATGGGAAGGACTCTCAATCTAAAATAAGGAATCAAGAGAAACAACATCGCCCTCGGAGAAGGTATCACTCACGCACCTTTTTTCAGTCATTGACGGAGAAGAAGTATCCATGGCAGAAGGCGAACAGAGAGAAATGAACTTTGATGGAGAGAGAAGTAAAAGGAAGAACCAACCACGACTGTCGCAAACCTCACCAACATAAACAGCGAAGATGAAGACTGAGAAGATAAAAGGTCACCGGAGTTAATGGTGTCGGCAAAGAAAGAAGGTGAAGAAGAAGAAATAACAACGCTTGGTTTCTTTGAAAATGGCGAATAGAGGAAAGAGAACATAAAGGGGGATATTTATAGGATAAAGTGTCTTGACCGACATCATCGGTTACAAGTCATAAAGGGATGTTTAGTGGGGAACTGCATGGAGGAATTCTCGGCATGCTCAAGGACGTGGGAAGATGGAACGATTTTCTTTTCCTCGTGCCAAGCACACGAGCGAAAGAAGGGGCATAAATGTAGGTGTAGATAATCCACAGGGTTAGGTGGCGAGATCTTAAACTATGATACACCGAAGAGAAAAGATCGGTGAAGCACAGGATAGAACCAAATATCACAAAGAGCTAGGTGTCACGTGGGTCGGACGTGACGGCCCTATAGTTTCCGGATGGGACGTGACCCTTATCCTCTGACAAGTCGGACGGACGATCAGAAATCACTTGGTCAGACAAAGGGAGCTGTTCAAACAATGGGACGATAAGAAAAAAGGGCGACATCGTGTCAACCAGACGATCAGGACTCGGCCTCAGGTGAAGAACTATCAAATACCAAGACTCTATCGGCCATACTAGAAAGATTGGCGAGCTCCAACACAGGCCCGATAGGGAACATCTAAACTGATGTAATGTGACCAACATTGTAAATCTGTTGTACGTCGACCTTGGCCTATAAATACAAGGGCTGGTCGAGAGAGAGAGGGGCAGGTTGAAAGAGAGAGAAACAAGACACTACATTTGAGAGTTTGAGAGTTACACCATTTGAGAAGGAGAGAACACCTTGTAATGAAAGAAAAGAAATAATAACATTCATCCTTTCACCCCGTGGACGTAGGTAATCATACCGAACCACGTATATCTTTGTGTCTATGTTTATTGAACATCTTTACTTAGTTTTAATTCATCTTCTATACCATTGGATGTAGTGTGTGGGTTTATGCCGCTACAAGAGCATTACAAAAATGATCTTGTTTTTTTTTAACGCACCTCTGTTTATTCATAGAAAGAAACGTGTGTATATAGATGAAAAACTAGCGTTATTGTACATGGACAGAATAGGGCAATGTCCTAGCCTACGTTGAGTGAGCGAGTAGTGGAATCTGCGGGTCTTGGTCGGTTACCGGTTTTTACAATGGGAACTAATTGGATCGTGCATAATTAAAGGTAGGAATTACTGTTTAGTCCAATTTTTCATGACCCAATTAATGGCTAGTCCACCCGTGAAAAACATTTACTCCCTAGTCCAAAAACATGTTTTTGGACTAGATTATTTACTCTCTAGTCCAAAAACTTCGTGGAGATTATAAAGTGTATTTTTTAAATACCTAAAACACCCTTCCAGGTCTAATTAGTATCAACACATGTAAATGTTACTAGTAGTATGTTACTACATACTAGTAATATCAATACGGTGATACTACATATTAATATGTACTATAATAGTAGTAACAAAAATATCTTACTAATTTGTTACTAGTAAATTAGGTAACTACTTTACTATACTAGTAGTATACTATATACTAGTAGTATACTATATACTAGTAACTAGTACTAGTAGTAAAATGTAGTGTAACTAGTACTAGTAGTAAAATGTAGTATCAATACATAACAATTTTTTGATATGTAGTATCAATACATAACATACTACATATCAATATATAACATACTACGTATCAATATGTAGTGTCAATATATAACATACTACATATAACATACTACATATTGATATGTAGTATCAATATATAACATACTACATATCAATATGTAGTATCAATACATAACATAACAGTATTGAACATAACATATTGATACTACATATTAATATGTAGTATATTGATACTACTAGTATATTGATATTAATATGTAGTATATTGATACTCGATATATAACATATTACTACTAGTACTAGTTAGTAGTAGTGTACTACATATTACTACTAGTATACTAGTTACTACATATTACTACTAGTATACTCTTTACTACTATACTACTAGTTACTTCTAGTATACTACATATCACTACTAGTATACTAGTAGTAGCTATACTACTAGTATAATAATTACTACATATTACTACTAGTATACTAGTTACTACTATACTACTAGTATACTAGTTACTACATATTACTACTAGTTATTACATACTACATATGTAGTAACATATATATATATTAATAGACATACTATTATATGTTAGGGTTAGTAGAGTAATTTTATTCTTTTCAAAAAAAATTTAGACTAGCGAGTAAATATGTTTTCCCGCTGGACTAGCCATTAATCCGAATCGGATTTACTGGACTAAACAATTCTCAAATTAAAGTGGTACAAAGCGGGACTACTACTGAAAGAACTCTAGCCTTCTTGGCTACAGCGTCAGATTTAGGATTGGTGTAGCAACATGATCAACTAAGGGAGCTGGGTACATACTGCTGAATCATCGACGTTACCCGTCAGTCGATTATCATTGATGCATTGGTGATAATGTCAATCGGGATAAGAAAGAGAAGAATTCTGACTTCAACCACGTGAAGGTTTTGAAAAGAGTTATGGCGTCTGCATGTAAGGACGAGATGGCCCATCCAAAACTTGCTAAAATGTCTATAAAGTCGAGTTATCCTGATCCATTAAGAAATCATCAATGTGCGCATTGCCCATTTATCTGGTGAAAGCAAAAAAATAAATGCTTGGTCCACAGGGTGCGTAGAGGTCTAGGACTCCGGCAAAGGGGTTGATGGACTTTAATTAACTGGTACTATGTAAATTGATGGATAGCGTTGAAAATATGGCCTTTAATTTGATGGAACAAGACCACATGATTCAATGCCGAATAAAAATATACCGCACCATAAAATGGTCGCAATATAGATTGGTGTTCAAAAGAGTGTCCTTGGATATTTGTCTTCAAATCTGTTGTTGGATGGATCAATGAATGAAGAGGTGGTAAAGCTTCGGTCCTATTGCCAAATTTGCTCTTAATTGGACTTGGGATCACTATCTTACACCTGTGTTGGGTCTTGCTGTGATAACACAACAGTTAAGCAAGAACGATTTTTTGGGGACCATGGTTTTTTTGGGGACCATGATTTTATTTTGGGTAAAGGCATTAGAAGTAATTTTAGGTCACCCCATATCTAGTTATTTATTTAATACCTAATCTACCTTCTTAATTAATTTTTGGTTATGATTAGTGAATGATTTAGTTAAAAACAATTAGTGAGATTAAATTAAAAGATGGGTTTATTGTTAGTTGAGTAGAATTATTGAGAGAGTAGAGTTACAGAAGATGAAGGAGAAAAACATGGAAAATAATTTTTTTTCCAATTCACTAAGTTTGAGTATTCAAATGATGAAAACTCATATGATTCTTCATCTCCATCCTCTCCTAAAATATTTGTTAATCTTCAAAATGATCCGGATTTGAACTGGATTTTGAACAGTTCGGTTACTTTATATGAAGAACAAGTAACCAAACTCATCTAAAGTTGTAGTTCGGTTGCCTCGTGAGATGAACAAGTAACCGAACTCATTTGAAAGTGTAGTTCGGTTACTTGTTCCAAACACGCAGGTTACCGAACTCTCAAATAATAGAATTTCTAGGAGTTACAGCATTATGTTCGGTTGGTTCTCAACTAACTGAACTTTGGTGTACAAAGTTCGGTTGGTTCGCAAACTGCATGCACTTTTGATCTAACCGAAATTTACGTAACATAAGAGTATATAAGTTTACAAAGTTCGGTTCTTTCGCAAACTTGACCCTAACAGCTAACCAACCGAACTCTGATTTCGGTTTCTGCGATAAAATTGTGAAGTTACCGAACTTAACAAACAAAAAAAATGTGAAGTTCCAGCGTTTATTGGCTAAGTTCGGTTACTTTGTAGTTTTAAAAGTTTTTGCGAACAAACCGAATTCTATTGGCTAAGTTCGGTTATTTTGGAACTCAACATAGTGGCCACAACAACACAGTTCGGTTAGACTGGATTTGTTTTTTTTCGGTTCTAAGGGTGGAGTTCGGTTACTTTGTAGTTTTAAATTTTTTTGCGAAACAACCGAACAGAGAGTTCGGTGACTTAGTTTTAAATCCAATAGAACCGAACTGTTCTTCGTGTTCTTCATTTTCAAGGAGTTCGGTTAGTAAACTAGGGTTTTTTGGAAAATCGGCCTAACCGAACATGGCTCTGTAACTCTTATTAAAACCCTATTTTGATGATTTCTATTCGATTGAAGCAATCAAAATCAAATTAAAGTGAAGGGTTTGTTGGAAAATACCTCTGGAGTGGTCCCATGGCAGAATCAGGTTGCGGCTGGCGTCTTTTATACTCGATAAAATTATTATGTAACCGAACTTAATTGCGATTGCATTGATGTTGTTACATTTCTTAAATAGGCGGTGGCGGTGGTGATGGGAGGAGGTGGTGGTGGTAATCGGTGGTTGGTGGTGGTGATAATTGGAGGTGGTGGTGGTGGTAATCGGCGGTGGTGGGCGGTGGTGGTGGTGGTGGTAATCGGTGGTTGGTAGTGGTGATAATCGGAGGTGGTGATGGTGGTAATCGGCGGTGGTGGGCGGTGGTGGTTATATATATAGGTGGTTATTAGGTTGGTTTTAAATTAAATTAGGTTAAGGGTAGGTTAGTCATTTCAACGTTTTAGGACACCCCTTATCACTATAGAGAAGGTGGCCTAATAAAACCATGGTCCCCTCAAAAAAACCACGGTCCCTAAAAAATCATTCATAAGCAATCCGGGAAGGAAATGGATGATGGAAAAGGAAGGATAAATCTCAAATCTGCAAGGATTGAGCCAAATCTAGTTCACCAAGATCGCAGCCAAGGTTTAGTTTCATTAATATTCAGATTATAAATAGGCCAATGATTAAACCCTAATCAGCCTCAATGGATTGGACACACGTGTCCCCTATCTATGAACACAGTTATTCAGATAACTAACAACGGAAATTGATAAACACACTCAACTAACTACTATTGGCAGCCAAATAGCTAGCCCCTAATCCTCACATTGTGACATTGCCTTCCCCTGAAATTGATCTTTGTGCTCAAGGGTGAACTTAGGATAGTGAGCGCGGATATTTGAGAGATCGTCCCATGTACCATTTTCCAGTGAGGAGTTACTCCATTGAATCAATACCTGTCTGACTAATCTGCTTCCCTGTAAGATAGTTCTGGTATGCAAAATTTTCTCAGGTAGCATGATAACCTGACCTTCATGATCAACAACTAGTAAGGTGGGTGATGGTGTGTGTCTCTGACCAATGTGCTTCTTAAGTTGAGAGACATGAAATACTGGATGAATGCGAGCCTGGAAAGGTAACTGTAACTTGTATGCGACCTGACTAACCTTTTGCAACACAGGAAAAGGGCCATAGTACTTGGAGGAGAGCTTAAAATTCTTTCTTAGGGCTAGAGATGCTTGCTTGTAAGGTTGTAGCTTGAGATATACCAAATCCCCCACCTCAAAAGACATATCTTTTCTAGACTTGTCAGCATCCAATTTCATTCTCTCTTGAGATTTGTGGAGAAACTCTTTGAGAATGTCTAGTAAAGAAGCTCTTTCCTTCAAATAAGTCTTAACTGCATCCACTGAGGTGGTAGTAGAAGGAGTAAATGCTTAATAAGGAGGTACATACCCATAAAGTGCTTGGAAGGGTGAAATTTTCAGGCTAGTATGATAGTTGTTGTTCTACCACCACTCTGCAAGATCTTACCATTGACTCCATTTGCTTGGTTTGTGACCAGTGAGACGTCTCAAATAGTTTTCCAGACAAGCATTACCTTCTCAGTTTGTCCATCTGTTTGGGGGTGGTAAGTTGTACTGAGGTTGAGACTGGTGCCTGGAGCTTTAAATAAATCCTGCCAGAATTTACTTGTAAACACCTTGTCTCTGTCAGACACAATAGAAGATGCTAATCCATGGAGCTTGAACACTTGATTGAGAAAAGCATGAGCCACAAAGGAAGCTATGTAGGGGTTTTGTAGACCTAAAAAGTGTGCATATTTGGTGAGTCGATCCGCAACAACCAGTATAACATTCTTCTTATTACTCACGGGTATACCTTCTATGAAGTCCATAGTGATATGCTGCCAAGCTTGATCAGGTATTGGTAAAGCTTGAAGTAACCCAGCAACATTAGTATGGTCACTCTTGTTCCTTTGTCAAATATCACACTGAGAAACAAATAGGACTATGTCTCTATGCATTCCCTTCCTATAACGTTTAATAAGATTCGCTCCCACAAAAGTCATTAAATATTCAGTTGTTATAAATAACCAAATGGGGGTATTTGTTAATATTTTATAGAACAAAGCAACTGAAGTTGATTAAGTTGCAAGGAATGGATAGAGATATGATTGAGGAATCCTTCTTCACTACTAAACAATTGTTAAATTAGTATATTCATATATTCTTCATTAATCACAAATTATCACCAACCGTGAGATAACATGTAGACATAACTATCCCCAAAGTCCATAATCTCACCGGATAATATATTTGCTCGATTATCGAATCTTTTCTGTCTGAGCCACCAAGAAGTATGATTTAAAGGTATAACCCAGTCGAATACTTTATGGTTTAATTGCGAATGCAGGGTTAGTTTTAGAAGTTAAACTCAATATGCCTGGTTTAGATACTACTGTTGTCTTTACACACGTTTGTTCCACAAATACCCTCTGCAAGATCTCACGTATTTTACTTAGCATTAAATTAAACAAACTGATTTAATTGGCTACCAAAATAACATATATCAATCAATTATGAACATTCATTATCGTAAAAAAAATTATAATAATATGAAGACTCAGTATATCTTAATATGATAACTCAATTCATGCTTAGAACTTAGAATTGAGGTTTTCTAAAGAATACTGAGCAATTTCAGTAATTACTTCTATATAGAATCGAACGATTGGACGTCTCCTAGACAGCTTGCCTGCTAGTATAGAGCAATAACGTCTTCAGGATGTAACAATGTTTTCCTTGACTATATAAAAGAAATATGACGCTTCAACAAGCTCATATTCCTCGACTCTCATATAATTAATGCTCCTAGACAGCATGCCTGCTAGTATAGAGCCATCAATTAACTATCTTTATTCCTTAAATTCATTAACTGAATATTCGGAAATATTCTACGTTATTCATAATATTTCATTACTTCAATTCATGGTTCTTCCCAGCAGAATTCCATGGGTTAGTGATAAATATTCAACGTACGGGCATCTTAGCCGCCATCGAGTAAGCCCCAAGGAAATGGTGCAAGTGTATTCAGCCATAAATGCACGAGCACCTGAATGCACGAATGAACATTCGGTAACACGAAGGAACGATCAAACCATGGAGAAAATAATAATAATAAAATATCTAAAGAAGGCGTTAAGGGGATCAAGTCCGCCGGTCGGTCGGTCATGCCGCCATGGTCGGTCCCACGCTTCTCCCTTTATTTTATCATGTTTTATTATTTTCCTTGATCCCATGAAAATCCCTTCAATTGATGAAATTCTTTCGTTTCATGATATTTCCTTCACATTAAGGAAATTGTACAAAAATTACATAAAATTAGGAAAGGTGTTACGGGACCGTGGTCATTAGACGGCCGGCCATGCCCTAGCCGTGACAGTCCCACACCTTGTAATTCCTTATTTTATTAATTATTTCCATCATCTCATATAAATTCCTTAATCCTATGAAACTCCTTCGTTTCATGGTATTTCCTTCACATTAAGGAAATTATACAAAAATTACATAAAATTAGAAAAGGTGTCACGGGACCGTAGTCACTAGCCGGCCGGCCATGCCCTAGCCGTGACTGTCCCACACCTTGTAATTCCTTATTTTATTAATTATTTCCATCATCTCATGGAAATTCCTTAATCCTATGGAACTCCTTCCTTTCATGGCAGAGCCGGCCCTACCATATAAACGGCGCGAGCCGGCCCTGACATATAAGCGGCGCAAGCCGCGCTTGAGGCCACGCAAAAAAAAGGGCCACAAAAATGAAAATATTCCTTTACATTTTCAGTCTTGCAGCCGATAGAAGAAGGACTTATAAAAGAAGGACTTTACGTAACACTGATGACATATGTGGGGCATAATTAAAAGATATATTTGTAAAGGGTCACTAACAAAACAAATAGATTTATGAGGGATATATTTGTAAAGGATTACTAACAAATAAACAGATTTAGGAGGGACCAAAAGAAAAATGACATTTTGTATAATGATTTTGCTTAACAGGGAGCCACAAAATTTTTTTTAGCTTTAGGCCACTAGAAACTCAGGACCGGCCCTGTTTCATGGTATTTCCTTCATATTAAGGAAATTATATAAAAATTACATAAAATTAGGAAAGGTGTCACGGGACCGTGGTCACTAGCCGGCCGGCCATGTCCTAGCCGTGACCGGTCCCACACCTTGTAATTCCTTATTTTATTAATTATTTCCATCATCTCATGGAAATCCCTTAATTTCATGATACTTCCTTCAAATCATGAAAATAATATAAAATTAGGGGAGACTCACGGGACCGGGCCCGGGCCCTGGCCGAGCGACCATGCCCAAGCCGGTCCCACACGCCCTTATTTTATTATTATTAATATTATTTGTTTCCCTCATCTCATGGAAACTCCTTCACTTTAAGGAAACTCCTTGATTTCATGATATTTCCCTAAAATCATAAAAATAATATAAAATTAGGAAAAATGCCATGGGACCGGGCTCATTGGACGGCCGGCCATGCCTTGGCCATAGCCGATCCCACACTTCATGATTCCTTCATTTTATTATTATTATTTCCTTAATCTTATGAAGTTTCCTCAGTTTCAGCAAAATCCTTGATTTCTTCATATTTTCTCAAAATGTTGCTCGAACGCACATCAAAAAATATCAAAATTCTCAGGACTGAGACGTGGACACTTTAGTGACGTGAGCATGTTACCTTGACCAACCAAGGTTGACTCTTTGGCTTGCAAGGATCCGGTCCCACGCATTTTCACAATTTGACCTAATTTGCACAATTGCACGCATTAGGTCCAGAACTCTTCCAAACGACTTGGAATTTCATAAAATGATCGTCAGTCGATCCCGTGACGAACCAGGGACGGTTTAATGACCCCTTGGTCGGTCCTTAATCTCTTCATAATTTATTAGGTTTTATCACCTAAGGTTCAGACGAGCATTATTTCAATAAATAATTAAGCCAGCATTTGATCATCTTTTCACAAACTGGTCTTCAGGAGACTTTGGTATTTTACTCACTAGAGAATCTGGGCGTTAGATGGTCGACTCATCATCCCATGTAGTCGGTCCCTCCTTCACTCTGTGGTTGATTTTCAATAAATCCTCAATTGATCAAAATTAGGATTTCGAATCCAAAGCTCTACAAAACATAATTCTGAGCAGATTCAAACACTAATAATTTTACGTTGATCCCGTGATCAACATTTTAATTATCATACTCGGTTCAGTTGCCAATATTTTAAATTAATATTTTATTTGGTTCTTTTACCAATAATTCATCAAACGAGCAACATTTGCTCAAATGAGCAATATTTGCTCAGACTAAGGAATGTTGGTTCAACTATCAATATTTAACAATTCATCGAATGAGCAATATTTGCTCACCTTAACTATCAACATTTACTCGAGAATTATACATCTGTCTCAACAAACACGTTCAATTCATGAGTCTTAGAACATTTTCAAATCACGTTCGACTCAGTAATACGAGGACTCATCGTCCCACAAAGTCAGCAACTGACTAACTAAATACACTCTGGCTTGCAGACTCCACAATCACGAGACATCAATCGTGTCACATGGGGGATATTAACTAGGTTTTGGTCTGGCGGCCTACGACACGTGTGTTCATCCACGATGAGAATGTGACTAAGTCGTGCAAGCGGTTGAAGGAGTTGACGAAGTAGTTGGTGGACAATCAACCAAATCTCCGCACGATGAGCAACTGGTTTTAACACGATTTCCACTTCCCCACTCTTTGACTCCAGCAACTGTCACACTTCATGGGATCAAGGTGTTTACAATTCTAGCAATATAAATAAATCTCTGAATCATGATTGAAACAACATACAATTCTCGATAGACAGTCTTTCGTCTACACGAACTCATCGTCTTAGCAATTACTCTCAACCGAGTAAACTCAATCATTCAGAAACTATTTTCACGCAAAATACAAAACACACCAACAATCTTTGATCACCATTGATCTCACACATTTCTCAGCTTTCCTCCTACAGATCGACCCATCCTCTCTTGTGACCGAATTGACTCTGGAACGACCATTGTCTTGGTTTAGGCCGGAGTCTTACAGATTGATCTCTCGAACTTAAAGCACTCCCTTCTTGCAGTGCATCTGTGTGAGGTTAAACATTTCGCTTGGTTCAAGGAGTCTCCTCCGCATGGTCGTCTCCTCAATTCCGTAAAAACCAGCAAATCGTTTTTCCCCATCTACAGATTGGCGACCACAGTGGGATATTAATCTCTCGGTTGCAATCTCAATTCGTCAAGATGGTCGGTCTTAGGTCTGGTTCAGTTACCAATTCGGGTTCAACACCCAACTCTAACATTGCAAGTTCTTGTGGTACTGCCACTGCAAGTACTACTCCTCTCAACGTTGCAGGATCTAGTGGTACCGCTAACACCACTCCTATGGCCAGCAATGTCATGCCACATGATTACTACTACTCCTCTGAGTGCTGGTGCTCCAGTGATCACTCATGTCAATGCTGCAAGCAATGCTACTGGCACTGTGAACAATCCACCTCCTAGCGAATCTCCTGAAGAAACCAGAGGAAATCAGCCTACCATAGTTGATCGCATGAAGGTTCAGACTGAAATGGCTGCAACGCAGAAAGAGTTGTGTGCTTATCTCAAAACTCTCACGGACAAGCTTGTGTCTGAACAAACTCAGCCTCAACACGAGAAAGGAAAATATAAAGAAACATCTTCAACCGCTGATCCTGAAATCTCTCCAATCCATGTTGTAGATGATGAAGAAATCCGCAAAGCTGCAAACGATCCACCATCAAAGGAACCTGCAAGTTTCATCACTCGAGAGTACCTGAAGCGCTTTTTAGAAGATAGAGGAAAAAACAAGACATCATTTGTCCACCGTCACCAACCTCCGTACCCTGCTGCTACACAAAAGATTCCTCTGCCAAAAGGTTATACCTCTCTAACGTTCACTATTTACACATGTTTCTCGGTTTCTGGAATCACTAGGTGAACATGAGCACAACCATGTCGTCCGTTTGAAGGAATTCTCAAAGTCTCTGACAGGCAGAGCATACACATGGTACAACAACATTGCACCAGGAAGTATCACCAGTTGGGGAGAAATGATTAATTCTTTCTATAGAAAATACTTCTTCGTCTCAGAGAAGATCACTCTCTCTGATTTAGGAAAAATGTCTCAGAAGCACAATGAACATCCGAACAATTATGTGAAGAGGTTCAGAGTGCAAACTTTGGATTGTCATAACCCGAATGTCACAGAAAAACAACTGATGGACTTGTGCATCAACGGAATGATCCCGGTCTATAGAGCCTTGCTGGAAAATCTCCGGTTCCAAACTTTCTCAGAGCTTCATGAAGCAACCAAGCGATCAGCAACTACTGCACCTACTTTACTGGAAAGAGCAAAGTATGCAAGGTCGAGAAACCTCGAAGCAGTCGACGCCTAGTCAACAATCAGTACAATCTCCAGCCTTCAACGAACGTTGTTGCTGAACGGAAAGCCGAGACACAGCATCAGAACGCTTCTCCAACATCCCAGGCTCCTCTGAAGGCACAAAGAAAAGATAACCAACCCTGAAATGCACAAACCTCGACCAGGCATCAACGAACGGGGAAATGGTCTGACAGACTCAAACTTCTCTCTTCTCATGAAGGAGTGATCGAGTTACTGGAAGTCTGGGTTCAAGATGGTACAATCAAATTTCCGTTCATCAGGAGAGAGCCAACTGAAGAAGAAATGGAGAATCTCCGATACTGTCGCCTTTATAGGTTCATCGATCATCCAATAAGTAACTGCAATATTTTTAAGCACATCTTCAAAGAGAAGGTTGATCCCTAATAGCTTCAACTGGGAACTGAAGGAGTACACAAGAATCCTCTCCAGTCAGAACCTTTACACTCTGAACAACCAGTCAAAGAAGAAGTTCAATCGTCGATCGAGCATATCTGCGAAATTCCTCTATCTGTATAAGGCACAAAGGAAAGACATGTTCACAACACCGAATTACATTGTGTCAGACGTCTGTCCATCCCGGAAATATTCCTTGAACCTTCATCCACATACAAGAAGATGCACGACTGAGGACTGCTTACCACAGACCATATCAGAGGAAATGAATTCAGAAGAATGTTGATCGATGCTGACACCACCATCAACATCATTTAACTGAAAACCCTCAGAGCCGCAAGTATCACTTGACAAGAAGCTGCTTGTGATCTATCTCAATCAGAGACCTTGAAGGAACGTTCGAAAATACTTATGGTTATACAACATAAGTTCAACCTAGGCAGAAACCAAGTTTCACACATAATCAGGAAGATCCAGGATATGACATGTTCTTCAGACGAGCGTGGATTCATGCTGAAAAGATGGCTACTGACAAAGACCTTTGGTTGCACATCTCTTCAATGAAGAAAATTCTGATCCAGAAGATTTGGCGGGTATTCCGTCATCAGAGCACTTGGAGGAATTTCGAACTTTGACGAGGTTGAAGAAAGAACCTACAAAGATGCATAGACATTCATCAAGAGGTTCCGCACTCATGCAAGTCTCATTCCTCCCATGTCTATGTCATTTATTTCCTCACCTGCTATCCTAGCATGGGGACTTAATATGCTAGCAACTCTGCTATTGCAAGACGAATGGTAGCTTTACCGCATTAGTATTTTACCAAGTTGGTGAATCTGACATTTCTCCTAATTGAACACTGAGATGTTCATTACTGAGATGATGTCCAAGCCTGGCAAAGAACACTTTGCACGTAGCCTTGCAAGAGTGTTCATGTGTGCCACAAAATCAGAAAGCTCTGATGTCTGCACAAGTGTTGAATCCCACTACTGCAACGAAAGGAGTGCTGAATCAACAGAAGATACGCAGGGCCGAGATGATCAAACCTAAGATCTTAAGGGATATGACACTTCAACGCTCAAGCATCTAAGAAGCTTTCAAATTGTACTCCCAATCAAAGAGTACACCTTCTATAATGAGGCCTCTAGCTTCAGCAAAAATACTTCGACGATGACACACTGATTCAACACCAGCACGATCAAAGTGTAACTGAATTTATCCCATGATAAGACTTCTGAAGCAGATGCAACATCATTCATCCATGGATGGCACAAACTCCTTCAACATACACCGGGTACTTGATCTTATTGGAGAAATCAATTATATTTCAATAAATGTTATCCACATAACAATTTATTGCAACCTGATGTGATTCCATGAAAATTCATCAACGAGTCTCTCTACATCACAAGCCCCTGCATGACTGAGGAACTTCCTCTCTTCACTGATCACATCCAGAATGGAAACTGCCTCTGCTATCTACCGCAACAACATCGATTCCCTGACAAGGCACTTCATAGTAAAGGTTCGGGAGAATTTTAGTTGAACCCTACACCCTTATCTTAGGGACGCTCAACTCATCAATTAGTTCGTGAATGTAAAGGCTCACTGGATGAAGGAGTAAAGACTATGTCGATAATCATGGATCTAGCCTTTTCGGTCTCTGGAGCAACTCCGACCATAGTATCGGCATCAACAATCATTTATGGAGAAAATTCTATCGTGATCCAGCATCAACGACGGTCTCAGGGGCAACATCCTCATGACCAGCTTCATCAATTATCCCTTCTCTGAAGTGTTACTCGATGGATCGGACTTCTCCAAGCACTAATGATTCATATCAAGGTGTGTAGACATGAAATATGTTCACATGAAAGTCTTTCCGAAGCTTGCACAACAAGCGGGCACAATCCCAAGTCTTCTACAAGATGTTCTCATCACCTCTACAAATGAGATACAACATACTTCAGCCCATGGGTTTACAAAAACGTACCAATGATTGAGGAATGGGACAATACTTCCTCAACTAAAGATATTTGTCTATGTCTATTCTACAACATACCAAAATGGCGCATCAATCAGACATACGAGCTGAAAGATATGGCCTCCACACTCAAGTTCATGGAATCTGAAAACTTGCACGGGATTACAAGTTACAAATGTGCACGCTTCGTTGGCTGACCTAGACAACTCCAAATTGGATGATTCTTTATTCATATGATAACTCGGTCTCTTAGCTTCAAATGTTGGGGTCAAGCACCGAATTCCGACGACGTATGAGGTTCCTACAGCCTCTAGAGCATACAACATGCAAGCAGAAATTCGTGGACGGGATTCATAACCTCTACAGTAGATCGATGTCCACCATGTCTTTTCGCTAAGTCTGTAGGATCAGAATATCGCACAATAGTAAAGCTTGCGAGAATGTAGCAGAGCCTGCGAAATTGTAATGAGAGCCTGAGAGAACGTAGCACGGGATCCGAAAATGGGGGAATATGAGTTGTACTCCACTACATATAAGCTGTCATCCATTATGTAAATACCTATATAAAGAGAAAGACAAGAGAGAGAAAGGAAAATAATCAAAAAGAAAAAGGAGAGAGACACTTTAGGGAGGACACATTTATATATATATAGAGAGAAGAATTTGTATTATTATCTTCTTCTTCCTTCTTCAACCAAGAGTTCCAAATACTCATTAATGGAGTCTCAATTGTAATCCATATGTAATTACAAAAAATCATAGTGAAGATCCCTAACCCCGTGGATGTAGATCACATTGATCGAACCACGTAAATCTTGTGTCTTATTTTCTATTTCTATTTTCATTATCTTTATCTTTATTTTCATATCAAATAAGTTTAGATCTAGAAATCATAGTCATGATAATACAAGGGGTGCGTTGTAGGATTTCCTGCAACTAAATTTTTGGCGCTAGAAACAGGGAGGAGTAAAGGATTTATCCCTCTTGTAGCTTGTTGGTTCAAAAAATTTCCATGAAGATTAGCTACTGTATATTTTTCTAGATCTACAAAATTTAGGTTCAAAAATGGAAATTTTATGGAAGAAATCACACTTTCAGGGAGTAAACATCATCAACAATTCAAAGACATGAAAATAGTGAGAGAAAAAATTAGTTGTTGTGGTGAAATTTAAGGAAAAAAGGGAAGTTTCAGTGGAAGATTTTCATGTTCAGGAGAAAGCAAGAGGCATTTTGTGAAGAAACAAAGGAAAAACGAAGATAATGATAAGAGTCAGAAGTTGTGATTTCTGTCACAAACAGAAATTCGCACAGATGGTTCAAGGCTGAGCGAACAATAAATAGGTCACGGGTTCGAATTCGCAGAGACACATATTTTTCATTTTCTTCTCATTTGCATGGGAGAATAAAATAATAAGGAAAAAAGTTATGCGCTAATTTCGCAGAGAGGTTCTTGCACAATTGGTCCAGAGAGCAGTATGTGTGTTCGTGGTCGCAAGTTCGAATTTTCCTACGAACATAGTTTTCTTCTTTTTTACAGAGAGCGAAAAAATAATAATTTCGCAAAGTGCCTCTCACACAGTTGGAATTTGATTACTTCGCAAGAACTTTGATTACTTCGCAAGAGAGGCTTAGCACAGTTGGTATGATGCAAGAAAATCCAAGAAGCAGGTCGAGGGTTCAAGTCTCACTTCTCACACTTCTTTTTGCTGCGCGAAATTCATACATTTCAAGGCATTTATTCACTTCTCTGACAACAATAACGACTCACATGAAAGATAAGTACCACCTCCTTGAACATTTTACTTTATACTAGGAACGAATAAAAAGATTTTTGATTTGATTTACAAAAATCGATTCAATCGCACGATTACAAAGATTTCAAGATTTCAAAGATTATAAAGATTACTAAGATTTCAAGATTACAAAGATTTCAAAATTACAGAGATTTCGAGATTTCAAAATTACAGAAAACTGAGAAAATTCAATTTATATGTATCTCTAGAATATTTCTTTTGCAGAGAATAAAAAGATTTTTGATTTGATTTACAAAACGCGATAGAATCGCAGAATTACAAAGATTTCACAACTACAAAGATTTCAGAGTTACCATGTATTAGAATTTCTCTTGAATATTTATTTTGATTCAAATGATATGATATTATGAGAATGAAAGAATGAATGAAAGAGATGACAGAAATGAAAGAATCAAGCGATGCGATAATGTCGCAAGAGATAATATATATCCAGATAGAATGAAAATATGCGATAATTTCGCAAGAGTTATAGAGACGCGAAAATTTCGCAGAAACAAAAAGAGAAAGGGGCGAACCTTTATGGCGTACACCCTAGTTCGCGAATACAATTTCGCAAGAGGAAAATGTAAGACCTAAAGTACGTCATATAAGGGGGTACCTGTTGCATGGCTCAGGGAAAGGTTACACCGCCCTCGGAACCTGAGTCATGAAGATTTGGGGTCAATAAAGCCCATCCGGGAGAGGCACCTTGGATTCTCAACTTAAGCTTATGACTTAGGTTGGGCGACTAAGGTAATAAGGACTCTCCCAAGGAGTGCATAATATGATCAAGGCGCCGAGGTACACGGTTGAGTCAAGAGTGTCATGGGCGTCTGGAGCGTACCTTGCCATTCTTGACAAGTCTTGGCTTATACTGCACTCGGCCCGAAGAAAACCCCACTAGGGTGCAGTCTCGTAACCATAAGCCCTATAGGCAAAAGGGATAAGAGGCTGTGAAAACAACTGGTTGTTGTTAAGACCGGATGGGAGGAGCTAACCTTGTATGGTAGAAGTACGCCTCCTTGAAGGGGCAACCAGGGGGGAGATAAGGGCGGCACCCTCCATTAGGGAGCTGATAAGTGTCTTAAGACGCAAATGTCATGAGGCTTTTTACTCACAAGGGTATTAAGACTTGTCATATTTGTGCGACAATCCTAAAGAGGCAATAATACTAGAGAAAAAGATAAGACGAGATCAATGGGTCATTACATGAAAGTGTGAAGACGTCCTGCGATTTCGTTGCAAGATGACAATGTCATGGGGCTTTATTTTCGCAAGAATATTTAGGCCTGTCATATTGTCGCAACAATCCTGAAGAGGCAATAATACAAAAGAAAAAGTTAAGGCAAGATCAATGGGTTTTTGCATGAAAGTGCAAAGACGTCCTGCGATTTTGTCGCAATGACAAGAGGTGGCAAAATAAGACCTTTAACTAGGAAGACAAAATAAGACCACATAAGAAAATGAGTAAGCAATTAAGCTTACGAGAATGATTATATGTAAGCAAACAAGCTTGCGAATATGTACATGGAAATCAAACTGAGGCAGTGAAAATGCCGCAGACTTGATACTATGATCATATTGTTATGAGATACTAATAGTGCAGGAAAAAGGAAAGATGAAACACAAGTAAGAACTTGTGAGGAACAATAACTACACGAAGTAGAATGCATACACTAAAGAAAAAGGCAGAGAAATGAAGAATGGAAGCAATTTAAAGCTACATCAATTTTAGACGGAAAAATGAGCTAAGTAACACAAACCTTAACTATACATCGCAATAGATAAGCATTCTCATCATACAAGAATCATACTCGCATCATAAAAGCATTGCATAAGCATTTCATGGCATAAACATTGCATACACATTTCATAACATAATCATCACATAAGCACAATATTCGCACAAGTACTTTACAAAACTGTACGGAATAATATTGCAGAACTTCGCAATAATATCGCAAAATTTAGCAGAATTATTCAGGATTACTCAGAATTTCACAATTATTCAGAATTTCGCAAGATTATTCATAACTTCGCAAAATGATTCGAAATTTCGTAGAATGTGTCAGAATTTCGCAGAATGTGATTATTTCGAATGATGTGATTATCTCGCTCAATTATTTCGCACAATTATAAGCAACTTGAAGAGATTATACTATCGCATGAGCACAAAACATGAGACAAAGGAAAGATAAGAATGAAGAAACAATTCGCACATTCAACATTTTCTCAAGGATTCTACCCTCATAGATAAAGAACAGAGGCAACTATGGATTACCAAGAAAACATTTTATGTTCTTTATCTTCTCGGCAAGAATCACCAAAAATGGAGTAATAATTTCGCATGAATAGAGGCAGTACTTATTATTCTCATTCAAGGACGGACACTTCTTATATTTAGAGGATTGAATACTTCTTATACTTCATCAAGGATACTTCATGCTTCTTATACTTCATCAAGGATATTTCATACTTCGCATACTTCTTCAACGATACTTCATACTTCTTATACTTCAAGGGTTAATACTTCTTATTTACTTCGCAACATTCCGGAACTTCACAAAAGAATAGAGGCAAGTACGTACTTTTCAAGTCCAGTATTCTTTCGCTTGTTCCTTCATCAACAAAGATCAAAGACTACTCCAACAACACGTATCTCTCTCCAACAACTACAACAATGGATTTTTTCCTGAAGATCGCTCTTCAAGCAATATTCAAGAAAAAAGAGGCAAGATGTAGGATCAGAATTTCGCGACAACAATACGCTCGCGAAATTCTTAACAACGCATTACAAAAATGTCGCAAATCACTTTGAGAAACGACACAATAGGTGATATTAGCTTAAACATAAGAAAAATGTAATAACTTTGCGAAGATTGGAAGATCTGCGAAATTAACATTTGTAAGCTTGTGATATCATCGCAAGCCAGATCCGAAATGAGGAGAAATCTTAGTTGTATATGAGCTGTCATCCACTAGGTAGCATACTATATAAAGAGAAAGGTAGGAGAGAGAAGAGTAACTGGTATTATTATTATCTTCTTATTCTTCCCCAAAAACCAGAGAGAGAGAGAGAGCTCCAAATACTCATTAATGGAGTCTCAATTGTAATTCATATGTAATTCAACAATCATAGTGAAGATCCCTTACCCCGTGGATGTAGATCATATTGATCGAACCACGTAAATCTTGTGTCTTATTTTCTATTTTCATTATCTTTATCTTTATTTTCATATCAAATAAGTTTAGATCTAGAAATCATAGTCATGATAATACAAGGGGTGTGTTGTAGGATTTCCTGCAACTACATTTTTCAATAAGAGATTCTTATTTACTTCGCAACGCTCCGGAACTTCACAAAAGAATAGAGGCAAGTACGTACTTTTCAAGTCCAATATTCTTTCGCTTGTTCCTCCAACAACTACTACTAGAAAGTGGATTTTTCCTTAAAGATCGCTCTTCAAACAATATTCAAGGAAAAAGAAGCAAGATGTAGGATCCAAATATCACACAATAGTAAAGCTTGCGAGAATGTAGCAGAGCCTGCAAAATTGTAATGAGAGCCTGAGAGAACGTAGGACGGGATCCGAAAATGGGGGAATATGAGCTGTACTCCACTACATATGAGCTGTCATCCATTATGTAAATACCTATATAAAGAGAAAGACAAGAGATGGAAAGGAAAATAATCAAAAAGAAAAAGGATAGAGACACTTTAGGGAGGACACATTTGTAGAGAGAGAGAGCAGAATTTGTATTATTATCTTCTTCTTCCTTCTTCAACCAAGAGTTACAAATACTCATTAATGAAGTCTCAATTGTAATCCATATGTAATTACAAACAATCATAGTGAAGATCCCTAACCCCGTGGATGTATATCACATTGATCGAACCACGTAAATCTTGTGTCTAATTTTCTATTTTCATTATCTTTATCTTTATTTTCATATCAAATAAGTTTAGATCTAGAAATCATAGTCATGATAATACAAGGGGTGTGTTGTAGGATTTCCTGCAACTACAAAGTCCTTCATCAAGGTACCTCCTACTTCGACCACCTAGGTGTTTACATCAAGTTTTTTGTAACTGGGTCCTCTATCTAGGTCTTTCCAGAAGAAGGGAAAAAGAAAGGGAGAGATTTAACAAAATACTGGGGACTGGCGGTCCACTGATCATGAAGATCAGTTCATAGTCCAAGACTCGTGACTGGCACAAATTTCACCTACGCTAACCATTCATCATTAAAACGAATGCTACAACTAAGACATACAACCATGGTCATTACATCATCCCCTCTTGAGAGCAACCTTAGTTAAGGTCCCGTGACCAAGGTTTCAGAAGTGATGTTTCTACGACTGACAGAAACAAGATGGTACTGCAAGCACCATGCTTATGTATCAATCATGGGTCCTGATCTCAAATGCGTCAATGTCATTAAAATCCTTCACCAACCGTTCAAGACATAAGCGAATAGTCTAAAGACACAACATGAGTGTTTTACAACAAGCTCGTCTGAGATGATTTTACACTGTCCCGCACAAAGTAGCGAGCTGGGAGAAACTGGTGAAGAATCTAGGTATGAGTCATATACCATTATCTTCGTATGGATGTCCTCTACAACATATCCAAAATTCACAAAAATTGGATTAACGAGCAAAGATATGTGGTTGAAACATTGGACTACATGCTAGCTAAAAAAATTCTGAAAGTCTCCTGGAAGTTTACTGTTTCGTTGATTTCGTCCCTTAAACGTGCTCAAAAGCCGAAACGCTTCTTTGCTAAAGCTTGGAAATTTTCTGAGGATGAAGAAACATGGGTAAATAGCAAAATCCCGACATCGGACGAAGATTCTACAACATTTTTGCTAGAAGACCTAACTTCTGAATTTTCTGATAACGAATTATGACGAAATTCTTCATTCATCAACATCTGAATCAGGAGCTACACCATCAACACGAAGCCGAACTTCATATTCAACCGATAATCTCACTTGCTGAAGTCGGCGGTGCTTCTGCTTATGAGATATGAGCTTTTCATCTTCAGCTCTTTTCTTCTATGATATTTCATCACGTCCCTGCTTTCCCTCCGCATCTGCTAATACCAATACAGCATATATCTTAGCACAGACGACTCCCATATGATCGAGAGACATACAATGTGTCAGCCTTCCAGCATCTCTGAAAGGTTGACTCACCTCCGCATGAGCATCTGCAGAAGTCTTCATCTTTGACTTCATAGAACGTTCCCCGGAAGAGCCAGAAGAGTGGTTGTAACCAGAAGTCACCACTATCTGAGGCGAAAGACATGGAGTCATGGATATACCAATAACAAACGCGTGACAAAATGGTAACAATCCAACTCTTACCTATTTACAATTTTACTATATGTAGTGATTATAACGTCAGAATTTCGAAAACTTGCTTGTTCCTTCAAACCTGCAAAGACGAGCAAGATTCATTATTCAAAATCATGACTTGATTTTCATAAAACCATGAACAACCCACGTGAATTTTAAACATCCACTGGTTTTTCAAAAGTTGGACAGACTCCATTCTACAATTGTGAAAACTTACATACAGACATTATTTCACCATGTATAATTATCTACTTTCAACAGTTGTTCAAAATCAAAACATTGGTTTTACAAATATATATATATTTAACGTGAAACTCACGTAAGTTTGAAAAAAAATAATATATATATATATATATATATATTTGCTCCCTCGCACGAGCATCTGTCTTTAAAGCGAGATTATATTTTCAAATATTTCTGAAAGCTCGAAGATAAAATTTTCATGAAAGCTCATAAAAAAATTTTTATTACTAACAGACGCACGTCTGTTCAAAAAAAAATTCTCTCCTACCACCTTTGAAACGAGAGTTTATTCCACTTTGTGAAATCTCACATATTTAAAATATAAAATTTTATTTTTCGTGAAAGCTCATAGACAAAATTTTATCATTAGACTCAGGTCTATTTTGTTTGTTTCTTAAACTAACGAACGAACGGACGTCCGCGCTAAAACGGATTTCCTTTCTTGGCCGTGGATCCTAAATCGATCAAGGTTTCATCACCAAATCAGCGTTGCTACACCACTTTATGCTTGTTAGATAATGCTCTATCATGCCACTGGGATCTTTTTTCAAGCCATGGTTCGCTCGTGCAATCGAAAATCCGGTAACATCTTATCTTACGAATAAGTTCAATTACTTATTTCGTTTATAACCAGAAAATCACCATCCAGTGCTGACTGAGGAACATGAATGTCTCTCACTAAGCATGGGACTTAATGTAGATGGTGGATTTTCATCGAAGGCTAAAATCGTAAAACCATAATTGTACATACTCCTGATTTAGCAATCAGATGAGTGTTGAGGCTCATGTCTCTCATCGAAGCATGAAAGCTCATGCCGCAAGAACCTCTGACTGAGAATATTGTCTCTCAGAGCATATGTAGATGTGTAGTCTATCAACTAAGGCAACGACATATCTCATGAATACTGAGAAATTTCAGTAATTACTTCAATAAACGATTGGACGGCTCCTAGACAGCTTGCCTGCTAGTATAGAGCAATAACGTCTTCAGGATGTAATAATGTTTTCCCTGACTATATAAAAGAAATATGACGCTTCAACAAGCTCATATTACTCGACTCTCAGATAATTAATGCTCCTAGACAGCATGCCTGCTAGTATAGAGCCATCAATTAACTATCTTTAATCCTTAAATTCATTAACTGAATATTCGAAAATATTCTACGTTCTTCATTGTATTTCATTACTTCAATTCATGGTTCTTCCCAGCAGAATTCCATGGGTTAGTGATAAATATTCAACCTACAGGCATTTTAGCCGCCATCGAGTAAGCCCCAAGGAAATAGTGCAAGTGTATTCAGCAATAAATGCACGAGCACCTGAATGCACGAACAAACATTCGATAACACGAAGGAACGATCAAACCATGGAGAAAATAATAATAATAAAATATCTAAAGAAGGCGTTAAGGGGACCAAGTCCACCGGCCGCCGGTCATGCCGCCGTGGTCGATCCCACGCTTCTCCCTTTATTTTATCATGTTTTATTATTTTCCTTGATCCCATGAAAATCCCTTCAATTGATGAAATTCCTTCGTTTCATGATATTTCCTTCACATTAAGGAAATTGTACGAAAATTACATAAAATTAGGAAAGGTGTCACGGGACCACGGTCACTGATAAGTGCATAATTCATATGATTTTAGTGTCCATTCCATACTTTCTTTAGCTATTATTCTTGCATATTTTCATATTATTACTTTGGTTTTCTCTTATTTGTCTCTATTAGGTGAATCATCCAAAAAGGATCTATAAAGTTCTGAAAAGAGATACGAAGAGAAGTATTCCAAGAATCCAAGTTCCCAAGTCCAAGAGAAGTGGAAGAAGTGCGACGAAAAAGGAGCAAAACACTCAAAATCAAGAGACGGGCCAAAGACTGATCTTAACTCATTCAAATTAAGTATTTCTCATCATCATCTTGAAGATAATTTAAATATAAAAAGAATGCAAAAAGAATGAGGTCATTCCGAGTTCGGATGAATAAGTTGTGGCCAAAACAGTTTTTATCAAATACCGAAGACAGTGAAGTCCGCGAACTGGGTTCGCATACCGGGTTCGCAGACTTAATTACGAAAATTTATGCTGGAATTTGAATTTTGCGGACTGGGTTCGCAAACTTAGGTATTAGGAAACGTGTATTTACACTTTGGAAAACCTAAGGGAACGTTTGGGGTCGTTAGGTCATATTTTTGGGTCGGGTTCCTAAACCCAACTAAATACTTGATGGCCAAGCAATGTAAACCTATAAAAAGGTATTAGGTCATGTAGAATGATATCATTGAATCTCATATCACAAGTTATACATCAAAAACCTAGGGTTTACCCCTTTAGGGGGAAACCACCATTATTCATCTTCTTTGTAATATGAGTAACTAAATATATTTATTGGTTATGGAATAATTGGATTTCACATAATATGCTTTTTGATATGATAAATTAGTTTTTTCTCCATATTATCGATTATGATTCACTATTTATCTTGTTACATGATTTGAATTCTTGTTTGATCGAGTCGCGAATCGGTTGAGTTTGTTTTCATATCTATTGCTAGATTAGGATTTGTTATACGCAAAAGTGATAAATTCCTGATTACAAGTAGCATAAATATGGTTATAGCTTGTAGTGATGCATCCTTGTAATCATATGTGAACCATAATCTTTGTTAAATCGGATTAGTGCTTTTACACGTTCGATTGCTTTGATTGGCCTGATTTTATAGAACTTAGTGCATCTAGGGAATTAAACTTGATTAGTGCTTTTACACGTTAGGTTGTTCTCTTAGATAGAATTCATATTCGCATCTTTTAATGTGTTTGTTGATGATAAGAGGAGATTTGCGGGATATTCTTGCGATCAAGGTATCCTAGGGCCTTTGATAAAAGTTGAGATTAAAATTCAATTCTAGTTATTGTGTTGAAAACATGTTTGTGATTGAAGATGAAATCCCTAACCAATATCTTCACATATTTGCGTGCTTGCTTTGCTTTGTTCGCTTTTAGTTTAATTTCCTTTACAAAAAATCAGAAAATCCCCCATTGTTTTATATAGGAAACCGAAACATATTGACAACCCAAGATCTCTCTGTGGGAACGATCCTTTCTTGCCCTTGCTATATTATATATTTTGAGTAGTGAGAAAGTAATTATTTTTGACGCATACGACAGCGATCAAAATTTTGGCGCCGCTGCCGGGGAGGCAGCGAGTTGTTATTTGTTTTTGGTTTCTCATTTTTGTTTTTATTTTTCTTATTTTCTGGTTCTTAACCGAGTTTTGAGAATCTTGTTTCAGGTACCAGTTTATATGGACGGAGCATATTGGAGAAATAAATACGGCTTTCAACCTCAACAACATGACAACTATCACCCTTATGGGGAGTACAATCAAAACCAATCCTTTGGTTATGGTCAATACTCCACGTACCCTTTTAGTTATTCTCATACATGCTAACCTTTTTATGGTGGGTATGTAAGTGAGCAACCACAAAGAGGGGATGATACTTGTGCTCCTATTAATATTTCCTCTAGTTTGGTAGATGAAATGCAACAATTTATGGTCAGCATGGAGTCAGTTTGTAGACAACCAAGCATGGAACCAGTTTCATCGACCGAATATGTGCATAGTATGTTTGGCCCAATTTCTGATCGTAGTTATGATCATTCACCCATTCAAATGGAAGATAATTGGCCTAGAAATACTGAAGTAAGTGATTCTACTTTTGCCTTGTCGAACGAGCTTTACAAACAAATGGAACTTTATATTCAAAATTTGGATGGATCACTCCAAGAGCTTCAAAAAGGCGTTTCCAACTTAAGAAAGGGCATTGATGAATACACAGAGAAAATGAATAGTTGTGTTGAAAATGACCAACCTTTGGAGATATATGATGACATTAGTGTAGCTGACTCAGCTCTTGACCTTTATAATGATCAAGCACCTATTCAAAAGGTACATGAGTATGACGAAACTAGTGTTTTACAGAATTTCTTTGCAACAAAGTTTGAGTCTAATGAAGAAGAGTATGTTGAGAATGAGACCGTTATGACCAATATTGTGGAAGACCCAATTGATCTTGCAAAGGATTGTGATGATGATGTTAATGCCGAGACTTTGTTTAAGGCAGAAACGGACGAAGAATGGTTGCAAGGTTTGATAGAGGACCATGATATAAAAGAGGTGAATAATGCACTTGATTTTTTTCAAGGATGAATAGGATTATGTGATACAAGAGATTGTGCAAGGTTTGTCTAATCCTTTGCATATTGTTTCTTCTCCTTTACCTCTTATTGGTTTGGATGTATGTGCTTCGAAAATATTGTTGAATGACTTTGTTTCTCGATTTCCGTCATTAGAAACATTTGATTCTCATACTATGCAAGTTTGCAAAGAAGAAACCATTGAAGTTCCCGAATTCTATGTTCTCTATCCACTTCCGAGTGTAGAAAGGACTAAGTGTGGGCGAAACTTCAATAAAGTGATAGCTTTTACATTTATATTTTGTGCTAATGATTTTGTGAAGCTGTTATTTGAATTGCAGATTGTTATTTGGAAGGATTACCAAATTTTCAGATTGTTGGTGTACGGACGATAACAATAACGTCGGGCTTTGACGACGTTAAACCAAGCGCTTCATGGGAGGAAACCCATCGGTTTTGTATCTCTATCGCTTTTGTTTTTATTTTCTTAGTTTTTCATATCTTGCATTCCCATATTATATTTTACAAGTCCTATATCTATAATGAAAGTTTTGACGAAACTATTTTCGTCAGAACACTTCTGACTGCGTACTTGTTACGAAAATGGCTCTCGAGACTTCATACGGAGTACGATTTGAGTGGTTGACCCCAACTTTTAAAGAGGACAGACTCACCTTTCGATTCCAAAAAGGAAATCTGAATTCAGAGTCCGTTAAGTTGGAGCTATAGGACGGGACATTTGAGTTCCGGTATTTTTCCAGAACTTTTTCAGATTGCATATCAGTCAGTCCGGAGGCCATAAAAGTCAGACCATTTATCCAAACACTGTTACCTTTTGAAACGTTATAGGAAAGAAGTAGGTGAAAAACTTTTGTTTAGGATGTTTTTCCTAGTTCCCTACCCATTTGTACGGTTTTTGAGTTTTTCAGGGATGTTATGTCAGAAATCAGAATTTTCGGTTTTGAACATTGAGGACAATGTTGAGTTTAAGTGTGGGGGAGTAGTTAAGAATGTTTGGATTGCATAAAAAAAACAAAATAAATCATACTCTTTGATTTCTTGCATTCTTGAGACTTCATCTTTTGGAGTTAATTATGAGCTATTTAGGATGACACTCTACACCTTTTTAAGGTTGAAACAGTTCTTACGGCTATAGATTAAGTTCCATTTATTTCAATCCTTAAAAATATATGTTCATAATTTATTGTGAAACTAAGGTATGGTAGTCGTTTGAAAGATTCATCCTCGCAATTAATTATTACTGAATCACTTTCTTTTTATTTTTGCAGTTATATGTTTCTCTAAAGTGATTTGGTGGGATCCTGATACTACCGTGGATGTTGTAGCAAGGTAATCATTGGTTGAGTTACTTAGAAGCCTCATAAGACAATTGTCTTACACTCTTAAAGAGTAAAGAGTGAGCCGAAAAAAAATAGAAAAAGAAAAGAAAAGAAAATTATATATAAATAAGGCTCCTCTTCATTTATCGACACTAATAAATGATAGGTCCGGAATCGCGAATCATGTAGTCGATGAAACAAAAACCATATCATCATTATATATCAAGTCAAAAAAGACTATTGATGAGGTTATTGACACTTGGATAGCAGTATGTGTGAAACGTTGTCCCTGTCTCCGTCGCCTAAGCAAGCGTGGAGTGCAGGATCCAAGGCAACTATCACATACTTGCTGAAAAAGAACATGCGCTTAGAGTATCTAATCATGTGGTCAAGTTAAATGGGTGCTTCTCTCAACTAATGCGCTATAAATATATATCCTTTGACGACATTCATACAAGTATTGTGGGTAACATCTTTCACTTAGGTCAACATTTGCACACTTCACTTTTCCATTTCCATTTTCTTATCTATCCATGTGATTTCAGTATACGAGTGTTGTGATATAAACGTTTCAACAAGTACGATGACTATCTTAGTAAAGTTTTGCAATCAGGTTGAATGTCACATGTAAGTAATTTATTATGTGTGATGATTGGAATGTATGTGGGATGTTTGTAGCTAAAGAACATACGCAAACTAATTATTTGGATTTTTGCTTTGTATCTATCCTTAGTGGTTCATCAAAGGCGAGAAATTGGAGTAGGTTTTGTGGGTATACCTCTTGTAAGCCCTCACGAGACTATAACTCGTCCACTAGGGACACATAGGGGTTTAAAGGCCTGTTATTCTTGCTAAGAGTAACCGTATTCTCGACGAGATGGAGTTGTTGTATTTAGGATTAGTTTATTTTATTTTGCTCTAGGACTAGAAAAAGCTAAGTGTGGGGGAATTTGATAAGTGCATAATTCGTATGATTTTAGTGTTCATTCCATACTTGCTTTAGCTATTATTCTTGCATATTTTCGTATTATTACTTTGGTTTTCTCTTATTTGTCTCTATTAGGTGAATCATCCAAAAAGGAGCTATAAAGTGCTGAAAAGAGCTACGAAGAGAAGTATTCCAAGAATCCAAGTGCCCAAGTCCAAGAGAAGTGGAAGAAGTGCGACGAAAAAGGAGCAAAACGCTCAAAATCAAGAGACGGGCCAAAGAATGATCTTAACTAATTCAAATTAAGGATTTCTCATCATCATCTTGAATAGAATTGAAAGATAAAAAGAATGCAAAAAGAATGAGGTCATTCCGAGTTCGGATGAAGAAGTTGTGGAATACCGGGTTCGCAGACTTAATTCCGAAAATTTCTACTGGAATTTGAAGTTTGCGGTCTGGGTTCGCAAACTTAGGTATTAGGAAACATGTATTTACACTTTGGAAAGCCTAAGGGCACGTTTGGGGTCGTTAGGTCATATTTTTGGGTCGGGTTCCTAAACCCAACTAAATACTTGATGGCCAAGCAATGTAAACCTATAAAAAGGTATGTAGAATGATATCATCGAATCTCATATCAAAAGTTCTACATCAAAAACCTAGGGTTTACCCCTTTAGGGGGAAACCACCATTATTCATCTTCTTTGTAATATGAGTAATTAAATACATTTATTGGTTATGGAATAATTGGATTTTACATAATATGCTTTTTGATATGATAAATTAGTTTTTTCTCCATATTATCGATTATGATTCACTATTTATTTTGTTACATGATTTGAATTCTTGTTTGGTCGAGTCGCGAATCGGTTTAGTTTGTTTTCATCTCTATTGCTAGATTAGGATTTGTTATACGCAAAAATGATAAATTCCTGATTACAAGTAGCATAAATATGGTTATATCTTGTAGTGATGCATCCTTATAATCATATGTGAACCATAACCTTTGTTAAATCGGATTAGTGCTTTTACACGTTCGATTGCTTTGATTGGCCTGATTTCATAGAACTTAGTGCATCTAGGGAATTAAACTTGATTAGTGCTTTTACACGTTAGGTTGTTCTCTTAGATAGAATTCATATTCGCATCTTTTAATGTGTTTGTTGATGATAAGAGGAGATCTGCGGGATATTCTTTCGATCAAGGTATCCTAGGGCCTTTGATAAAAATTTAGATTAAAATTCAATTCTAGTTATTGTGTTGAAAACATGTTTGTGATTGAAGATGAAATCCTTAACCAATATATTTACGTATTTGCGTGCTTGCTTTGCTTTGTTTGCTTTTAGTTTAATTTCCTTTACAAAAAATCAGAAAATCCCCCCATTGTTTTATATAGGAAACCGAAACATATTGACAACCCACGAACTCTTTGTGGGAACGATCCTTTCTTGCCCTTGCTATATTATATATTTTTAGTAGTGAGAAAGTAATTATTTTTGACGCATACGACAGCGATCAGTCACTAGCCGGCCGGCCATGCCCTAGCCGTGACAGTCCCACACCTTGTAATTCCTTATTTTATTAATTATTTCCATCATCTCATGGAAATTCCTTAATACTATGAAACTCCTTCGTTTCATGGTATTTCCTTCACATTAAGGAAATTATAAAAAAATTACATAAAATTAGGAAAGGTGTCACGGGACCGTGGTCACTAGCCGGTCGGCCATGCCCTAGCCGTGACAGTCCTACACCTTGTAATTACTTATTTTATTAATTATTTCCATCATCTCATGTAAATTCCTTAATCCTATGAAACTCCATCGTTTCATGGTATTTCCTTCACATTAAAGAAATTATACAAAAATTACATAAAATTAGGAAAGGTGTCACGGGACCGTGGTCACTAGCCGGCCGGCCATGACCGGTCCCACACCTTGTAATCCTTATATTATTAATTATTTTCATCATCTCATGGATATCCCTTAGTTTCATGATATTTCCTTCAAATCATGAAAATAATATAAAATTAGGGGAGACTCACGGGACCAGGCCCTAGCCGGCCGACCATGCCCAAGCCGGTCGCACACGTCCTTATTTTATTATTAGTAATATTATTTGTTTCCCTCATCTCATGGAAACTCTTTCACTTCAAGGAAACTCCTTGATTACATGATATTTCCCTAAAATCATAAAAATAATATAAAATTAGGAAAAGTGCCATGGGACCGGGCTCATTGGTCGGCCGGCCATGCCTTGTCCATAGCCGGTCCCACACTTCATGATTCCTTCATTTTTTTATTATTATTATTTCCTTTATCTTATGAAGTTTCCTCAGTTTCAGCAAAATCCTTGACATATTTTCTCAAAATGTTGCTCGAACGCACATCAGAAAATATCAAAATTCTCAGGACTGAGACGCGGACACTTTGGCGATGTGAGCATTTTACCTATACCAACCAAGGTTGACTCTTTGTTGCAAGGAGTAGATCCCACGAATTTTCACAATTTGACCTAATTTGCACAATTGCACGCATTAGGTCCAAAACTCTTCCAAATGACTTGGAATTTCATAAAATGATCTTCAGCCGATCCCGTGACGAACCAGGGCCGGTTTCATGACCCCTTGGTCGGTCCTTCATCTCTTCATAATTTATTAGGTTTTATCACCTAAGGATCAGACGAGCATTATTTCAGTAAATGATTAAGCCAACATTTGATCATCAACTGGTCTTCAAGAGACTTTGGTATTTTGCTCACTAGAGCATCTGGGAATTACATGGTCGACTCATCATCCCATGTATCTGGTCCCTCCTTCACTCCGTGGTTGATTTTCAATAATCAGCAATTGATCAAAATTAGGGTTTCGATTCCAAAGCTCTGCAAAACATAATTCTGAGCAGATTCAAACACTAATAATTTTACGTTGATCTCGTGATCAACATTTTAATTATCATACTCGGTTCAGTTGCCAGTATTCTAAATAAATATTTTATTTGGTTTTGTTACCAATAATTCATCAAACGAGCAATATTTGCTCAAATGAGCAATATTTACTCAGACTAAGGAATGTTGGGTCAACTATCAATATTTAACAATTCATCGAATGAGCAATATTTGCTCACCTTAAATATCAACATTTACTCGAGAATTATACCTCTGTCTCAACAGACACGTTCAATTCATGAGTCTTAGAACATTTGCAAATCACGTTCGACTCAGCAATACGAGGACTCATCGTCCCACAAAGCCAGCAACTGACTAACTAAATACACATCTGCCTTGCAGACTCCACAATCACGAGACATCAATCGTGTCACATGGGGGATATTAACTAGGGTTTTGGTCTGGCGGCCTACGACACGTATGTTCATCCATGATGAGAATGTGATTAAGTCGTGCAAGCGATTGAAGGAGTTGACGAAGTAGTGGGTGAACAATCAACCAAATCTCCGCACGATGAGCAACTGGTTTTAACACGATTTCCACTTCCCCTCTCTTTGACTCCAGCAACTGTCACACTTCATGGGATCAAGGTGTTTACAATTCTAGCAATATAAATAAGTCTCTGAATCATGATTGAAACAACAGACAATTATCGACAGACAGTCTTTCGTCTACACGAACTCATCGTCTTAGTAATTACTCTCAACTGAGTAAACTCAATCATTCAGAAACTATTTTCATGCAAAATACACAACACACCAACAATCTTTGATCACCATTGATCTCACACATTTCTCAGCTTCCCTCCTACATATCGACCCATCCTCTCTTGTGACCGAATTGACTCTGGAACGGCCATTGTCTTGGTTTAGGCTGGAGTCTTACAGATTGATCTCTCGAACTTAAAGCACTCCCTTCTTGCAGTGCATCTGCGTGAGGTTAAACATTTCGCTCGGTTCATGGAGTCTCCTCCACACGGTCGTCTCCTCAATTTCGTAAAAACCAGCAAATCGTTTTCCCCATCTGCAACGTCATATGAAGCCTTTTCACAATCGTAATGGTAATCAAAAGGATAACTTCGTAAAGACAAAGACAAGATCCGATGCTCCCAATTGGAGAAAGACTAACTTGCAAAAGAATAGTCAATCCAATTATCTTTCGAGAAATCTCGAAGAGAGTAACGGGAAGAAGGTTCCGGTTGTTTCTAAACGCACTCATAAGTGGGTTCCAAAGACATTCAATGACGCGTTGAGTGTGAAAAGGAATGATCTCCTAGAAAATTCCATGATTATGGAGAAGGCATTATCCATGATGTTGGAACTTAAAGAGTTCTTTGGAAAGATGGATTTGGATGTGAAAGGTTCTAAAAGAGATCTCTTTCATGATAATCCAAAAGTCACTTGTGGTGAGCAAGACATTATTCACCTCAGCACAACTTGAGTGTGTTGTAAGTGCATCCTCACCAAGGAATGCCCTGTTATGTATACGGTGAGGGAAGCACGAAAATTGGGGCGCATAGATTATGTTTGGTAAGGCTGTAGAATTTAACTGGATTCTTCTAAAAAGGTATGTCTATAAACTTGAGCAAGATTTGTATTTTTATTTTGCTTAGAGAACTTATAATGATCCACGTACCTTTCTTATCGTTCATTTCTACCTAACTTGATCTGTATTTAAGGTTCTTAAATGTTTAGGTTTGAAAATAATAGTTCGGGATGTTTAGACTACATGGTACACTTACCATATATGCATAACATCATTTAAAATCAAAATACATGGGTTTAAGTACGCATACCCGTTTGCATACTGCTCCAGGATACGAAAATTCGTTTGCAAACCCGTATGCGTACTTGACGTCGATATTCGGTAAATTTGTTTTGGCCGTAACGTCTTCGTCCGAACTCGGATTGACCTCATTCTTTTTGCATTCTCTTACTATTTGAATTCTATTCAAAATGGTGATGAGAAATCCTAAATTTTAATGAGTTGAAGTTGGTCTTTCCCCGTATCTTATTTTTGAGTGATTTGCTCCATTTCGTCGCACTTGTTCTACTTCTGTTGGACTTGTGGATTCTTGGAGTGATTCTCTTATAAGATCATTTGTATATTTTACAAGAATGATGTTGGTGAATCACAAAGAAGGAATTTAAAGAATATTAAGTAGTATGTATTGTCATGGGATCCTTGAATGTTCACAATCATCTTATGTGAACTATGATGCATGGTCTTTAATGACTTTGTATGTTCTTCTTTGTTAAGAAAATATTTTTATACGCCTTTGGTAACCAATCTTGGTGTAAATCCGTGCGAAAAAGATTGATTCTACCTTCAAAGGGCAAAGATTGTTTTTGCAGTATTAATCTTTATTGGTTTTATATATTGAAAATATGTTATGGGATACGTGTGTTTGCGTACGTGAACTATGATTGTCCCATACTTTGTCAAAAGTTAAGTCTTTCGTATGTCAATATGCATGTATTGATACAAGATCGATGAACTTTTGACAAACAAAAGTTAAGCCTATTATGTCAATTCTTTGATGGAAGATAGGTTAAAATCTTTTGTTCATGAGGATTATGTCTATTGTATGTCATTATGCAAATAGTGATGGAAAATATAATGAATCCTTGTATATTCCGCAGTATTGATCTTCCCTGATCCATATTTTATGTATATATTGTGTGGCTCCATAAGTCTTCTTATGTGAGCATTTCCAACTAAACAAATCATAGATTCGTTTGTGATTAATTTGGTTGTGTATTACGATTAAATTAATCATGGGTTCGCTTGTGATTAGTTTGATTGAGAATTTTTGGATACAAAATCATTTCCTTATGGTTTTCGGTGTCCAAAGAAATCCTTCTTTTCTTGTAAAAATAAGGTCGCTCTTGTTGTTCTTTCGAGAATAACATCAAATGGGGGAGAGTTCTTTTGAACTTGCGCTTAATTTCCATATCTTTGTGGGGAGTGCGGTTGTGGAATTATTTAGGGGTTATCTTGTATCTTTATAAACTCCTTGATGAATGCATTTAGCTTGGGCTTTATGATTGCATCTAAATAAGTTGATATGTACTTTTCTTTGGTCTTGAAGCGTCTTCGTGGAAATTTCATTAGGATCCCGTTTTCGTACCTTTGCCAATTTTATTGACAAAAAGGGGGAGAATTAATATGTAGTTCACACCACAAATACATATGATCTACGTGTTTTACGGGTCATTATGTAATGGGGAGTGGTTTTCATGTTGAGAAGAAAGTATTGACTAAGGGGGAGTGATACATATCACCATAGTATTGTTGTCGAAGTTGTGATATAAGAACTTTGATGCTGTGTAATAATACTATGACACTGTATAACAATGATCGAGAGCTTTTGTTTTCTCATTGTTATGGCTACGGAACTTCAAAAACTATGATGTTGATTTGAACATCTATGGAATCATGGGAGTACTTGGAAAAGACGAAGTTTTCGATTAATCTTGAAGCACCAAGGAGATCAAGCATGTGGACGAGAAGCTATAAAGTTTTATCTATTTTGTAATCCATATGTATTGATAGTTTTGTCACTAAGATTGACAAAGGGGGAGATTGTTAGAGCATTGCTCGGTCGAGCTCGCATGCGTTTCTATCTCAAGCATGTTTGTCAATGTTAGTGATCAGAACTATATGTCTTGATTTCTAGTTTACTTATGACTAAGTCTCGGTCTAGGATAGTTAGGTATAGTTGATCTCCAGACTCATGGAGATTATCTTACGAAGAAGAAGAACTACTCAAGGAACTAGTGGAACTACATCCGACCAAAAGGTATGTGGAGACTTGAACTCATCTGTCACTTAAAAGTCTATCTACTCTATCTCCTACTCTTGAGACAAAAGTCGTATAAGTATGAAAGTTTTCATACATACACATTTGCTATTTTGAGCCGAGTTTACTCGCCTATCTTTTTCTTGAAATATGTGTTGGTAAGCTTTTGCTTTAACCATTTTCATCTTTACCCGTGAGGAAAGTCATGATGACATTTCAATCTTGAAAATAACTTTGATGACGATAGTCGATTCTTATTGTCTAACGACTATTATAACATTATAGAAGAAGGTTTCAATGATTGAAATATGGAGTTGAGATTACGTAACCAACGATGGATATAAGCATATATAGTGTGGTCGTACATCAGTGTATAAATCCATGTTCCGGAAACCAAGTGCGTGCATATGTGTGCATGCAGTATTGGTGAAGGAGACAGGTTAGGTACGCGGGCGGAAGTTTTCATACCGAAAATTTCTGCTGTAATTTGTGAAGTTTGCAAACTGAAAACCAGTCACCTAGGTATGCGTACCCGTAGCGCACCCACGAAAGTTTTCAAACCGAAAATTTCTGCCGAGTTTCCAAACTCATGTCCGGTAGCTATGGTACACGTACCCGTACCTAAGCTGGTTATATTTCTCAAATCGGAAGTTCATGAACTTAAACAATAAATCAATAAGGAGTGCAATCTTTGCAAACCGTGGCTATATTTTTCATGAATTGATTCAAGTGAATCAAACCGGTTTTGCTTCAATTGTGTCTATGTATAAGGATCTAAGCAATTGAACAACTCTTGAACTAGTTCTTATGAGTCATTTGAACTAGTTATGAGAAAGATGAATACGGTTAATATGAAAGTGCTCATATGTCTAACCATTGGTTAACTATTTGTGAACCAATCCAATGTACACGTTTAGGTACGGTTACTCAAACCTAAATGAATACATTTCATTTGTGTGTTTGACAAGCTAAGTTTCGATCTAACGGTTGAAAGATATTATCTTGGATAAGTCAGGTTTTTCATCTAACGGTGAATATTGAATGCTTTGTTACCAAGGTAACTTAGATTGCAAACCCTGATTTGAAAACTATATAAGGGATATGTCTAGCAACTGGAAAAACTAATCCCCACACCTCCTGTGTGATACTAGTTGGTTTTGCTAGAGCCGATTCTCCATTAACCGTAGGTTTCTTCTCGAGACCTTGTCGGTTAACGACTTAAAGACTTCATTGGGATTGTGAAGCCAGACAAAACTACTTCTCTTGTAGTTGAGCGATCTGATCTCGCCATTTTATATCGTACGAGTTCGATAGAATAATTGACTTGAGATTATATCTCCGATAGGGCAAGATAAAAAGAAATCACAAACATCTTGGTCTCATCGTTTGTGATTCCGCAATATCTAGTTTCGGTACCATACGATTTAGATTATTGTGAGGTGATTGATAATACTAGGATGTTCTTCGGGAATATAAGTCTGGTTTATCAATTGGTTCATGTTCACCTTGATTTTTATCAAAGGACGGAACAAACTTGTAGGTTTATCTGTGGGAGACATATTTATTTATCATCGTAGACTTTTCTGTGTGATACAGATTTGTTTATTAAAGTCTTCGTATTTGGGTTGTAGCAACTCTTGGTCGTGGGTGAGATCAACTAAAGGAATCAAGTGCCTAGTATCCTGCTGGGATCAGAGACGTAAGGAGCACAACCGTACCTTGAATCAGTGTGAGATTGATTAGGGTTCAACTACATTCCAGACCGAAGTTAGTTTGTAGTAGGTTAGTGTCTGTAGCGGCTTAATACAGTGTGGTGTTCAATCTGGACTAGGTCCCGGGGTTTTTATGCATTTGCGGTTTCCTCGTTAACAAAATTTCTGGTGTCTGTGTTATTTCTGTTCCGCATTATATTTTGTTATATAATTGAAATATCACAGGTTGTGCGTTAAGATCAATCAATTAGAATATCCAACCTTTGGTTGTTGATTTAAATTGATTGACACTTGGATATTGGTCTTTGGTACCATCCAAGTTTATCTCTCTAGTATTTGATAAAGACTCGCAGATTTCCATTTGCTTAAGTAAAGATCAAATCGAGAGATTGAGATATTAACTCTTTGATATAATTTTATCTAGATTTAGTCTGACTGTCTAGTTTATTCTCTAGAAAGTATATTGGAGTTAGTCCATATAGATTGCTAATCGAAATATTGGGTGAGGTTATTATACCCCCGCTTTTTCACAAATTAATATCTCTTGGCTAATTCATTTACCTGGAAAGTTCTAGTTCTTTCCAAGAACTGATCTAACTTGTGAACCAAGTTTTTAAATCTTATTTTAGGTGATTGTCACAATGTTTCATATTGTCATTTCTTAGTAGTTTAAAGTCATCTTTGGCAGTAATTGCTTCACGGGATTTACTTGACGCTAAATATATATAACACACTTCAAACTATGGAAAAACCCCAATGCAAGTCAAGTTCTAACTAAAGAAATAAATTATATATATCTTAAGAAACGACTTAGATGTACATAGGATGCAGGAAATTCATTGCTTATATCTTATGTAACCCAGCCTTGATCGGTTATTATGTATTAGAGATATCAGCTACGCATAAAACTTAACCCCTACACACTGTGTATCCTGTTGCAAAGATGGTCTTGTTTTTTATTTGGTAACCTACTGCAGGATATACATGGCTTGCTTTAATACAAATAGACCTTAAACTATGATACTTTTCCTCCATATCCATACGAGAAAGACCCCAAAACTCATTAAAAATGTACAGAATTGGGTTCATTAACATTTTTAAATTTTAACATCACCAAGATAAACTCAATGATGATGAAGATGAGATCAACTTGGTTATAATTTTGAGAACGACAAACAATAATAAAAAAAAGGGTATAAATGAAGAGGAAAACCAGCCAGAATTAAATCCAAAACATATTTAAAATTTATTTTATAAATCATACCGTTAGAGCATAGCTCATTTGAACTCACCAAGCGTCGGTATGTCAAGTTTGGTTGTCACATTTTAGTATCAAAACTCATCTAGAGTCGCTTGATTAAATACTAGAGTCAACTTCATTTAGGTTAGACTAGAAAGTCTAGGAAAGTTGAGACACACAAGTATTACTCCGAAGACCTGAAGAATGCGAAGAAGTAATGAACTTCAATGACGACATCATCCTTCCACTTGAGGTTAGTAATACTGACTTGAACTTGTTTCATTCCTAACGTATCTTTCAAGTCGTGCATATTGAAAACATAACTGTGAAGCTGTATATATTGTATATTATACTCTAGTGATGTGGCATGATCATAATAGTGTGATCATAGTATTAAGGAATTAGACTAGAAGTATAACGCTTATCTTTTGAACTTCGTAGATATGACATCGACATGATCTTATATATAGCGTTATGATTATGTGTATGGGATATGGTGAAGATTTAATCCTAGGAAACAATGTTTTACATTCGTTTAAAGGAAGTACATTCATAAACTTGTTTTGTGAATAGAAAGGAAAATCAATAGGATTATTGGTCTTGCTATTCATTGCATATCTTTGGATGACCAATATGTGTTAGTTGGTAAAACCGATCTTAACTCAGGTTATGTATCTTGGTATAACCGATTCTGGCCCACGTATGTGACTTGGAAGGACCGGTCACAACTAACCATTGTGATTTGGTGTAACCAATCACATACTAGTTTTAGAATACTGGTAAACCAATTATAAACTTGTTTGGAAGTGTGGTATAACTGATTCCAAGAAAGCAAACCCATGTAAATATGAAACAAGGATTTACAGTGAAAAGATGTCAATATGCTTTGAACACGAGCAGTAACTCTTATAATTTATTGTTCAAAGATATTCCTTGGTACTCAAGGTGATCCTGTGCCGAAATAAATTAAGAATCTTTTAATTAAGGTTTTTGATTTTATATGCTTTAATTACCAGCAATTAATGCATAGCTTTAGAGAATAAAAATTAGTAATGTGCATATACTAATTGGAGATTCTCTATTGAGAGATTTCGGAAATATTGGACAAGCACTTATTGGAATTAGGAAAACCGAATTTTTCCATTCATTGCATATCTTGAGAATATTTTCGGTTTTGGAAATTTCTTGGTGTCCAAACATCCTTGGTTTATAAATACCTAAGTTTTTACTTCTAAAAAACTATCTTAAGAGCCAAGAAAACTTTATTTCTTGTTGTTTCCGGTGGAGCCGTCTATTCACAGAGGAAAGTATCCTAATTATGTGAAATCTCTTACGACCTCGTTTAAAGACTTCTGTGGGATCAAGAATCTCTACGAGTACCGTTGGTAGGAAACTAGATAATTGCAGTGTTATTAGTTTTCGATTTGATTTGATTGACTAACGTTTATTGAAACTTTGATTGCACCTAGTTTGTTTATGTTTGAGAATTTTTTTCTGATATAAGATTCAATCAAACTAGATCGAAGTATCGACGGGATATTTAGAATTATTTTTAGATCTAAAGACATATTATGTTGTTAACAGACTCCGTCTGTGCGTTATTGATCACAAGAGTTTCAAGTGGTTTTGCGCAGGTTTTGAAGATAAAAGAATATTTGAAGACGAAGAAGATTTATTATTAGTTTTCGTATCTTGTGAATTGTGTGCACAAACCTTGGTCGGTTGGGATCCAACTAGAATTGATTTATATTTGATAGATTCGATTGATTAGTTGCGTGAGATCGGCATTCTCTATATTTCTCTTTGAGATCTATATCGATTGAGTGTGAATCTAAACTTGACTACTGTTGATGGTGGATTTTAGTTCAGGTCTAAAATTGTAAAACCAGATTTAGTGTGTCGACATCCTGCAAAGGGTAAGGCCATTTGACAAACGATGAGCGCAGAAATCCTCTCGTTCTATTTATTTGAAGCAATTCAGTAGATATACAAAATTCACTCAGAATAGTGCATATAGCAACAATACCAAATATTCTTTGTATTTATAGCATTATTAATTAATGCATGAGTTTCCTTGTATTTCCTGTGTTGTTCTCAGCAGGACTCTCATTATTGGTGCGGCATGACGACTGAGTGTTTACTCTCAGCAGAGTAACACGAATCTCCAAGTGTCAATAGTGAGGTATGCACGAAATACCCGCAGGCCATACCATTCTCTAACCAAAGAGAACCCTATGTCGGTGCGCTTATATTAGCCCGATCGAGCATGTTTAATTCCCTAAGGGAAATCTGGACTGTCCATGTCAATCTCAAAAACGATCACGGCCACGCAAGTTGGCCGCATAATTTAACTAGCCTAGACGAACCCTAACAGGAGCAGGAAATCACCGTGATATTCATTGGCGGGCCCGCCTATGCCCTAGCCGGTCGAACACCACGCTATACCCCTAACGCCTGTCAAATGCCGACCCCAAAGAGGGATGGACGCGTTGCTTTGGGGAAGGCTCAAACGAGCAAGACCGCTCAAAGCAGTCTTAAAATCATCATGACCATCCAACTTCACCAGCCTGGTTGGACGGGTTAGATCATCCCACAATTGATCAGTGAAGCACTAATGCACACATTAGCGGGCCCACTCCTCATCCGCCTGATTGGTTCTCTCACGACCTAGACCTAGAGCAATGAACGCTTGCTCAAAGTGTGGCTGACGTGATTCTTAAAGGGTCGTGGAAATCCCATTAGCGTCTTAAATCGATCACAACCATCCAACTTCGCCAGCATGTTTGGATGGCTTAGATCACGCTTAGGACCATCGGGAAGGAACACATAAGTTCACCATCGGCCCAACATGGGCCCCACATGGTCGGTTTCCTCAAAGGAGGAGCATATCCTGCCAAACCGTTGGCCAAAGTTGCGCACGCGTAACGGATCCAAAACCCTAATTAGGGTTTGCGGCATTACATATATGTCGCAGTTTGATCATGACCATCCATCTTCGTAAGCTCGGATGGAGGGTATAGATATAGACTAGGGAGGTCTAGAGAGCATCAACATGGTCATCATGTGCCCACCTTCGCATGTAACCGGTTGGACAAGGTGGACCATAGCCAGGCGCCTCGAAACGAGCGCCCAAAGATGACATGCTATGACCCCCTAAAATCCTTTGCGTCAAAGGATTTCTGTTGCAAATCGATCACGACCACTCACCTTTGCCAGACAAATTGAGTGGCCTAGATCGCACCTCCGTGAGGAAGAGTGGCATGAACTGTACACCGACAAGCCGCCTACACGCATGCCCGGTCGGTCCCACCAGAAGCTTTGTCTGTGCTTGATTTCGTTCAAGCTAAAGAGTGATGCTTGTGCACCTCTTTAAAACCCTAAAATCCATCAACGGTCGCAAACATGTGTCGCAGATCATCTAGTCCGTCTAACTTTGCCAGCTTAGTCGGACAGCCTTAGCTAAGAGTTAAACGACCAATGAGGCACCTTGGTAATGACTTTCCGTCACTCTACCACAAGGAGTGATCGGTCAAGGGATGGCCCGCCATGCGACCTTCAAACGATCACTCGAAGATGGTTGGGCATGCAGCTATTTTAAGACGCTTAATCCGCGAATTACTCCGTTAAGCTTTAAAACAGCGATGGTTCATACATATGGATTGTATTTGATGCATTACATGCATAAAGTATACCCGATATGTCATGAATATCGATTTCTTAAATAACTCAATTATTTAACCTAGCACCGTATGCTACTTCCTGTGGGTCCCACGGTCCACTCATTCGAGACATCAAGCATGTCACAAATTGGGGGATACTTACTGGGGTATTAGTCTGGCGGTTTACAGCGTGCGGCGTGCAACGCGCCCGTTTACAAGAACGTGTCAGGAGGCATGGACGGTTAAGGTGATGAGGTAATCGGGTCAAGACGTGATCGTGTAACCACACACACCCAAAATTACCAAAACCAGCAGAAATAGTTTTCACCCATAAACAATTGGCGACCACAGTGGGAGATTAATCTCTCGGTTGCAAGATAAATTTTTAATTTCATTTCAATTTATTAAAATTGCAAGATGGTAGAACTTAGATCAGGATCAACGATCAATTCCGATGGAACTAGCGCCGACAACACTCTTGGTGTCGATATCTCTGTCAATGGAGCTGTCGTGCAGAATGTGATCAATACATCTCGTGGACCCGTCTTCTCTACCACCAACACCAGCGGAGCAGGAGATATTCCAACGGGTGCGACGCCTCCTATCAGTAGAGCCATAGCAGCCGCAAACCCCGGCATTTCTTCAAGTGTAACGCCTCCAGTCGTCACTAGAGAGGTTGCCACTCCCCCCATCAGGGCGAGGGACTGGAGGAACAAGATAAGGACAACCCCCTGTTACCATTGTGGATTTGATGGAAAGGAAGGAAGTTCTTGCTAAAGCTCAGAAGGACATGTATACAACTCAGAGAGAGGTACTCACTTTTCTCAAGACGTTGACTGAGAGATTGCTAAAGGAGTCACGACATCCCCTGGAGCCAACAAGGAGTGCAGTCAATACACCTGGATCAGGCACTTCAGCGCGGGCCTACCTGGACGAAGAAACTCATGTTGCTCCTGAGCGCTCAAGGGAAAGGGACCAGTCATCCAGCTTCATTACGCGTGAGGACCTGGAGAGACTCCTTCAAAGCCGGGGCAAAGGAAATTCGATGGACATGCACCAGCATCAGCCTCCATACCCTCAAGATGTGCAACAGGTTCCCCTTCCAAGAGGCTACACCTCTACTAAATTCTCCCTTTATGATGGAACTGGTAACGCGCGTGAACATATCTCTCAATTTTTAGAATCTTTAGGGAACATGAATATAATCATGTTCTCCACATGAAAGAGTTCTCGAAGTCACTTACCGGAAGAGGGTACACCTGGTACAACAACATCGCACCTAACTGCGTATCCAATTAGAGTGTGATGGTCAGTGCCTTCTACAGGAAGTATTTCTTCGTGTCTGAGCAGATCACCTTTTCAGACTTGGGAAGAATCTTTCAACGGAACAACGAACATCCAAATGACTTCCTTAAGAGGTTCAGGATTCAAGCGTTGGATTGTCATGATCCTAATGTCACCGAACGCCAGTTGGTGGAGTTATGCATTAACGGAATGGTTCCCATATACCGTGCTTTGTTAGAGAATCTGGGCTTTCAAACATTTTCTGAGCTCCATGAAGCCGCTAAGCGATCGGCCACAACATCCCCAGCATTGTTGGAAAGAACCAGAGTTGTTCGAAACGAAGATACACGTGAGAGTCGAGGAAGCAGGAAGCTCATCAACAAGCAATATAATACTGGTCCTTCTGTGAGCGTGGTGGGCGAAGGAGGAAAAAGGAAAGCTTCAGCAACAGAGCAGCAACTCAAGCGTGCAGATCCAGCGCAAACAACTTCATCTCGAAAGGGAGCGGGCAAAAATCATGTGCAAGAAGTTGATGATACCATCCCGGACTTCCTGTTTCCCATGAATGAAGTCATAGAACTCTTAGAGGCGTGGATTCAAGATAACGCGATCAAGCTACCTCCTATCAGACGTCCGCCGACCGAGGAAGAGATGGAAAATCCCAAATATTATCGTTACCATAGGTTCGTCCATCACCCGACTAAGGATTGCAACAAGTTGAAACACATTTTCAGAGAAAAGGTGGAGGTAGGAGAGCTTCTGTTAGGAAACGAAGGTGTTCATAGGGACCCTCTCCCTATTAAGAGTTGCATGATCTTCGGGGATTCTATTCACAAGAATGTACAGTCTATGATGGAACATTTGTGTGAAATCCTGTATTTCTCCAAGGCACAGCGTCAAGACATATTTGCATCCCTCAACCGCATTGTGTCAGGCAGGCGTTTGTACCCAGAAAGGGAAACAACGAAAACTCAGTCTTTCCTGGAAGATGCAACCAGTAAGGGGAACTGGGGACTCTTGACCATCACTCGTTTGAAGGATGTCGAGTTCGACAGCACATTGGTTGATGCAGCCTCCGAATTCAACATCATCACCGTCAAGACTTTGAGAGCCGCAAAGATTTCAAAACAGGAAGCTATTAGCAGCCCAACCGTGATCAGGGGGACAAAAGGATAATTCAGAGACACCTATGGATGCATTGACCTTGAAGTTAAAATCGGTGATGCTCTAACATAGGCTAAATTTTTTATAATAAAAGAATATCTGAATTACGACATGGTCCTGGGATGCCCGTGGATACACGACAACAAAACAGCACTGGGAGTGTGTCCTCTGCCGATTTCAATACCTGAAAGAATCTCCAATGTACCGTCAAATCCTGAAGATTATTTGTTTCCGTATCAACACCTTGCAAATGTGACGCAACTTCCTGGAGAAAGCCCGAACTCATACCTTAAAAGGTTCCGAGCCCAAGTAAGTCTCATCAAACAACCTTTTTTACAAACAGTAAAACCTCTTCCTGCCGAGGCTCGGGGACTTGTTTCGATCAACAGCCTAACCGCCACTGAGAGATGTGAATGGGGTGCCGGTCCTTTCAAGCGTTTTGCTAAGAGCTTGGAAGCAGTCAGAGACAATGTGTCCCGGAATCAAGGTGTTGTGTCGAGCCCAAATCCGTTTCAAATTGGAGATATGGTAACAAAGATGATCACGTTTCGAGTTGGAAACGTAGTGGTGAAGATGACTACCCAAGATGATTTTCCAGCAACGAAGGAGGATGAACCGTATTTGGCAACAGATGTCATCCTAGGCGGATATTGCAAGATCATCAACGCTGACAAGCTTGAGGGCGTGACGATTCACTCACGATGGCATAAGCTCTACAATACCTAGAAGCGCTGTACTACCCCTTTTCTCCAGTATTCTTCATAGTAGTTCCTCCAAAAATTTCCCTTTAATGCAATGTTTGTAATTCCTCCAAAATGATTGCACTATTTGCATTCATAATTATTAGGGTTTCAATTTTCAATTAATCAAAGTGCTGTTCCCTTTTAGGAATTTCTTTGCCTCTTAAAACATGACACAGAATTCTGAGTCAGCCTAAACCATCATTACCCACTAGATTAAACCATAAAGAAACCCCTAAAAGAAACATTTCGTATCCCCTAGAAAAAGTTGTAGGAATAAAAATATGTACAGAGGAGAAGAAGGAAAAGCGCTTTGAGTAGTCTACTCCGACGGAAATCAGTCACACCTCATGTCAGGAGCACAGGCAGGTTCGTGGTGTTTCATTATAGCATTATTTTTCATCACAAGAATAACGTGCAATGACATGAACCTAAGAAGACTTTGATACACCCATATTGGAAGATTTAGATCAAAACAATGTGGAACCTTTATTCAAGCAAGAAAGCAAAGAGAGGAATACCTTGAACTCATCCGCCACTGAGTACAAGGACAAAGTGTTCACAAATTACGAGAAAGTACTCATCCAAAAAAAGGGAACAGGGAATAAGGAGGTTTAATCATCAAGGAGATCAACCATTCCTTTACCATTGCCGGAGTCTACTTCAACACCGTTGTCATGGGCCGCAATTCCTTCTTCCGGATCTACCTCCGCTTCTGTCTATGATATTTCTGCGAAGTCAGCAACGTTCTCCGCTTCAACGTCCTCAGTAGGAACAACTTACGTATCTTCTTTAAAGACCAATGCAGCATGAGAGATTGTGCTGACAACCTTTGGACGCGCGGGTTCATCTATATCATAATCAAGGATTATCACACCGTCACGAATCACATAATCGCGCTTATCCTCACTCGGCCATTCATATTCAACTCGTCGCCTCTTTAGTCGCGCTGCAAACCTCTCAGTTATCGTGCTTACCGGTGGTTGTGACGCCTCATCATGTCTCTATTTCTCCTCTTCATCGATTAAAGTGAAAAGGTTTTGAGTGCGTTCTCGAGCAATGCGCAGATGCAGAATCGACATGCCCCATATAGCGCGATCTGCCTCGGGAAGCGGAACATCAATTTTAACCATCACCTCTTCGAACGCATCATCAACCTCAGGTTTGTTGACTTCGAAACTTTTTGTGGAGAGGAACCAGAGTAGTCCTTACCAGCAGCCTCCATGAGATCCTGCGAGAGAGGTTATGATTATGATTATATAAAATAAAATCATGATCAATCGGAAGATCAAGTTGTGTAATAGACATGGAGAAATACCTGGGATAAGGAAAGAAAAAATTCTGCGATGGAAGAAGAACTCAGGGTCTTCTTTATATTTCACTAGTTAACAATGTCCCGGGAAGAAAAGGAGTCTCCACTTGCCGTCTGCAAAGGCTACAAATGCGGGATAGCGAACAGTGGATGTTTATCGATATTTGAGGGCTACTGTCATACAATAAGAAGAAACGCATCTATCCCAAAGAACGAGCCAGACTCTATCTTGGTAACGCACGCTGAAACCTTTCCTGTGAATTTATTTTTATTTGTCATCATCTAATGCCTACCCCACAATAGTGTAACTATTACGTGTTAGGTAGGGGACTTAATGTTGATGGTGCATTTTAGTTCAAGGATAAAATTGTAAAACCAGATTTAGTGTGCCGACATCCTGCAAAGGGTAAGGCCATTTGACAAACGATGAGCGCATAAATCCTCTCGTTCTATTTATTTGATGCAATATATATACAAAATTCACTCAGAATAGTGCATGTAGCAACACTCCCAAATATTCTGTGTATTTATAGCATTATTAATTAATGCATGAGTTGTCTTGTATTTCATGTGATATTCTCAGCAGGACTCTCATTGTTGGTGCGACATGACGACTGAGTGTTTACTCTCAGCAGAGTAACACGAATCTCCAAGTGTCAATAGTGTGGTATGCACTAAATACCCGCATTCCATACCATTCTCTAACCAAAGAGAACCCTGTGTCAGTGCGCTTATATTAGCCTGATCGAGCATGTTTAATTCCCTAAGGGAAATATGGACTGTCCATGTCAGTCTCATAAACGATCACGGCCACGCAAGTTGGCCGCATAATTTAACTAGCATAGACGAACCCTAACAGGAGCAGGCAATCACCGTGATATTCACCGGCGGGCCCGCCTATGCCCTAGTCGATCGAACACCACGCTATAGCCCTAACGCCTGTCAAATATCGTCCCCAAAGAGGGATGGCCGTGTTGCTTTGGGGAAGGCTCAAACGAGCAAGACCGCTCAAAGCTGTCTTAAAATCATCATGAACGTCCAACTTCACCATCCTGGTTGGACCTATTAGATCATCCCACAATTGATCAGTGAAGCACTAATGCACACATTAGCGAGCCCACTCCTCATCCACCTGGTCGGTTTTCTCATGACCTAGCCCTAGAGCAATGAACGCTTGCTCAAAGTGTGGCTGACGTGATGCTTAAAAGGTCGTGGAAATCCCACTAGCGTCTTAAATAGATCACAACCATCCAACTTCGCCAGCATGTTTGGATGGCTTAGGTCACACCTAGGACCATCGGGCAGGAACACATAAGTTCACCATCGGCCCAACATGGGCCCCACATGGTCGGTCTCCCTAAAGGAGGATCAGAGCCTGCCAAACCGTTTGTCCAAAGTTGTGCACGCGTAACTGATCCAAAACCCTAATTAGGGTTTGCGGCATTACATATATGTCGCAGTTTGATCATGACCATCCATCTTCGCCAGCTCGGATGGAGGGTATAGATATAGACTGAGGAGGTCCAGAGAGCATCAACATGATCACCGTGGGCCCACCTGCGCATGTAACCGGTCGACCAAGGTGGACCATAGCCAGGCGCCTCGAAACGCGCACCCAAAGATGACATGCCATGACCCCCTAAAATCCTTTGCGGCAAAGGATTTCTGTTGCAAATCGATCACGACCACTCACCTTTCCCAGACAAATTGAGTGGCCTATATCGCACCTCCGTGAGGAAGAGTGGCATGAACTTGTACACCGACAAGCCGCCTACACACATGCCCGGTCGGTCCCACCAGAAGCTTTGTCCGTGCTTGATTTCGGTCAAGCTAAAGAGTGATGCTTGCGCACCTCTTTAAAACCCTAAAATCCATCAACGGTCGCAAACATGTGTCGCAGATCATCTAGTCCGTCTAACTTTGCAAGCTTAGTCGGACAGCCTAAGCTAAGAGTTAAACGACCAATGAGGCACCTTGGTAATGACTTTCCGTCACTCTACCACAAGGAGTGATCGGTCAAGGTATGGCCCGCCATGCGACCTTCAAACGATCACTCGAAGATGGTTGGGCATGCAGCTATTTTAAGACGCTTAATCCGCGACTTACTTCGTTAAGCTTTAAAACAACGATGCTTCATACATATGGATTGTATTCGATGCATTACATGCATGAAGTATACCCGATATGTCATGAGTATCGATTTCTTAAATAACTCAATTATTTAACCTAGCACCGTATGCTACTTCATGTGGGTCCCACGATCCACTCATTCGAGACATCAAGCATGTCACAAATTGGGGGATACATACTGGGGTATTGGTATGGCGGTTTACAGCGTACGGCGTGCAACGCGCCCGTTTACAAGAACGTGTCAGGAGGCATGGACGGTTAAGGTGATGAGGTAATCGGGCCAAGACATGATCGTGTAACCACCTACACGACCCCACTACTCCATCACTCAACTTCCTCCACTTCCGACGAGATGAAGGTTTACGCTCAATGACTTGTATAAATAGGTCCTTCACCTATTTTCAAACAGGACAGAGAAACCAAGTGTTGTCACAGTATCCAGAAAACACCCAGAACTGATAGCTTACATTGTGCAAGCCAGTTCAACATTCTGATACAAGTCATAAACATCCAACACATTCACAATCTCAACACCTTCTTCGCTTCCCTCCCTAAGATCAACCCCATCTCCTTCACTTTGTGACCGAAGCAAGTCTGGAACGACCATTTCTTGGTTTAGGCCAGAATTGTATAGATTGATCTCTCGAATCAAAAAGAACTCTCGTTCAGTGTATTTGTTTAGGGTTTAGATTCATTTCTCATCCACACACACCCAAAATTACCAAAACCAGCAGAAATAGTTTTCACCCATAAACAATTGGCGACCACAGTGGGAGATTAATCTCTCGGTTGCAAGATAAATTTTTTATTTCATTTCAATTTATTCAAATTGCAAAATGGTAGAACTTAGGTCAGGATCAACGATCAATTCCGATGGAACTAGCGCCGACAACACTCTTGGTGTCGATATCCCTGTCAGTGGAGCTGTCGTGCAGAATGTGATCAATACATCTCGTGGACCCGTCTTCTCTACCACCAACACCAGCGGAGCACGAGATATTCCAACGGGTGCGACGCCTCCCATCAGTAGAGCCATAGCAGCCGCAAACCCCGGAATTTCTTCAAGTGTAACGCCTCCAGTCGTCACTAGAGCGGTTGTCACTCCCCCCATAAGGGCGAGGGACTGGAGGAACAAGAGAAGGACAACCCCCTGTTACCATTGTGGATTTGATGGAAAGGAAGGAAGTTCTTGCTAAAGCTCAGAAGGACATGGCTACAACTCAGAGAGAGGTACTCACTTTTCTCAAGACGTTGACTGAGCGATTGCCACAGGAGTCACGACAGCCCCTGGAGACAACAAGGAGTGCAGTGAATACACCTGGAGCAGGCACTTCAGCGCGGGCCTACCTGGACGAAGAAACTCGTGTTGCTCCTGAGCGCTCAAGGGAAAGGGACCAGTCATCCAGCTTCATTACGCGTGAGGACCTGGAGCGACTCCTTCAAAGCCGGGGCAAAGGAAATTCGATGGAAATGCACCAGCATCAGCCTCCATACCCTCAAGATGTGAAACGGGTTCCCCTTCCAAGAGGATACACCTCTACTAAATTCTCCCTTTATGATGGAACTGGTAACGCGCGTGAACATATCTCTCAATTTTTAGAATCTTTAGGGAACATGAATATAATCATGTTATCCACCTGAAAGAGTTCTCGAAGTCACTTACCGGAAGAGCGTATACCTGGTACAACAACAGCGCACCTAACTGCGTATCCAATTAGAGTGTGATGGTCAGTGCCTTCTACAGGAAGTATTTCTTCGTGTCTGAGAAGATCACCTTTTCAGACTTGGTAATAATCTTTCAACGGAACAACGAACATCCAAATGACTTCCTTAAGAGGTTCAGGATTCAATCGTTGGATTGTCATGATCCTAATGTCACCGAACGCCAGTTGGTGGAGTTATGCATTAACGGAATGGTTCCCATATACCGTGCTTTATTAGAGAATCTGGGCTTTCAAACATTTTCTGAGCTCCATGAAGCCGCTAAGAGATCGGCCACAACAGCCCCAGCATTGTTGGAAAGAACAAGAGTTGTTCGAAACGAAGATACACGTGAGAGTCGAGGAAGCAGGAAGCTCATCAACAAGCAATATAACACTGGTCCTTCTGTGAGCGTGGTGGGCGAAGGAGGAAAAAGGAAAGCTTCATCAACAGAGCAGCAACTCAAGCGTGCAGCTCCAGCGCAAAAAACTTCATCTCGAAAGGGAGCGGGCAAAACTCATGTGCAAGAAGCTGATGATACCATCCCGGACTTCCTGTTTCCCATGAACGAAGTCATAGAACTCTTAGAGGCGTGGATTCAAGATAACGCGATCAAGCTACCTCCTATCAGACGACCGCCGACCGAGGAAGAGATGGAAAATCCCAAATATTATCGTTACCATAGGTTCGTCCATCACCCGACTAAGGATTGCAACAAGTTGAAACACATTTTCAGAGAAAAGGTGGAGGTAGGAGTGCTCCTGTTAGGAAACGAAGGTGTTCATAGGGACCTTCTCCCTAGTAAGAGCTGCATGATCTCCGGGGATTCTATTCACAAGAATGTACAGTCTATGATGGAACATTTGTGTGAAATCCTGTATTTCTCCAAGGCACAGCGTCAAGACATATTTGCATCCTTCAACCGCATTGTGTCAGGCAGGCGTTTGTACCCAGAAAGGGAAACAATGAAAACTCAGTCTTTCCTGGAAGATGCAACCAGTAAGGGGAACTGGGGACTCTTAACCGTCACTCGTTTGAAGGATGTCGAGTTCGACAGCACATTGATTGATGCAGCCTCCGAATTCAACATCATCACTGTCAAGACTTTGAGAGCCGCAAAGATTTCAAAACAGGAAGCTATTCGCAGCCCAACCGTGATCAGGGGGTCAGAAGGAGAATTCAGAGACGCCTATGGATGCATTGACCTTGAAGTTAAAATCGGTGATGCTCAAACATAGGCTAAATTTTCTATAATAAAAGAATATCTGAATTACGACATGGTCCTGGGATGCCCGTGGATACACGACAACAAAACAGCACTGGGAGTGTGTCCTCTGCCGATTTCAATACCTGAAAGAATCTCCAATGTACCGTCAAATCCTGAAGATTATTTGTTTCCGTATCAACACCTTGCAAATGTGACGCAACTTCCTGGAGAAAGCCCGAACTCATACCATAAAAGCTTCCGAACCCAAGTAAGTCTCATCAAACAACCATTTTTACAAACAGTAAATCCTCTTCCTGCCGAGGCTCGGGGACTTGTTTCGATCAACAACCTAACCGCCACTAAGATATGTGAATAGGGTGCCGGTCCTTTCAAGCGTTTTGCTAAGAGCTTGGAAGCAGTCAGAGACAATGTGTCCCGGAATCAAGGTGTTGTGTCGAGCCCAAATCCTTTTCAAATTGGAGATATGGTAACAAATATGATCACGTTTCGAGTTGGAAACGTAGTGGTGAAGATGACTACCCAAGCTGATTTTCCAGCAACGAAGGAGGATGAACCGTATTTGGCAACAGATGTCATCCTAGACGGATATTGCAAGATCATCAACGCTGACAAGATTGAGGGCGTGACGATTCACTTACGATGGCTTAAGCCCTACAATACCTAGAAGCGCTGTACTACCCCTTTTCTCCAGTATTCTTCATAGTAGTTCCTCCAACAATTTCCCTTTAATGCAATGTTTGTAATTCCTCCAAAATGATTGCATTATTTTCATTCATAATTATTAGGGTTTCAATTTTCAATTAATCAAAGTACTGTTCCCTTTTAGGAATTTCTTTGCCTCTTAAAACATGACACAGAATTCTGAGTCAGCCTAAACCATCATTACCCACTAGATTAAACCATAAAGAAACCCCTAAAAGAAACATTTCGTATCCCCTAGAAAAAGTTGGAGGAATAAAAATATGTACAGAGGAGAAGAAGGAAAAGCGCTTTGAGTAGTCTACTCCGTCGGAAATCAGTCATACCTCATGTCAGGAGCACAGTCAGGTTCTTGGTGTTTCATTATAACATTATTTTTCATCACAAGAATAACGTGCAATGACATGAACCTAAGAAGACTTTGATACACCCATATTGGAATATTTAGATCAAAACAATGTGGAACCTTTATTCAAGCAAGAAAGCAAAGAGAGGAAGACCTTGAACTCAGCCGCCACTGAGTACAAGGAGAAAGTGTTCACAAATTATGAGAAAGTACTCATCCAAAAAAAAGGGAATGGGGAATAAGGAGGTTTAATCATCAAGGAGATCAACCATGCCTTTACCATTGTCGGAGTCTACTTCAACACCGTTGTCATGCGCCGCAATTCCTTCTTCCGGATCTACCTCTGCTTCTCTCTCTGATATTTCTGCGAAGTCAGCAACGTTCTCCGCTTCAACGTCCTTAGTAGGAACAACTTATGTATCTTCTTTAAAGACCAATGCAGCATGAGAGATTGTGCTGACAACCTTTGGATGCGCGGGTTCATCTATATCATAATCAAGGATTATCACACCGTCACGAATCACATAATCGCGCTTATCCTCACCCGGCCATTCATATTCAAATCGTCGCCTCTTTAGTCGCGCTGCAAACCTCTCAGTTATCGTGCTTACCGGTGGTTGTGACGCCTCATCATGTCTCTATTTCTCCTCTCCATCGATTAAAGTGAAAAGGTTTTGAGTGCGTTCTCGAGCAATGCGCAGATGCAGAATCGACATGCCCCATATAGCGCGATCTGCCTCGGGAAGCGGAACATCAATTTTAACCATCACCTCTTCGAACGCATCATCAACCTCAGGTTTGTTGACTTCGAAACTTTTTATGGAGAGGAACCAGAGTAGTCCTTACCAGAAGCCTCCATGAGATCCTGCGAGAGAGGTTATGATTATGATTATATAAAATAAAATCATGATCAATCGGAAGATCAAGTTGTGTAATAGACATGGAGCAATACCTGGGATAAGGAAAGAAAAAATTCTACGATGGAAGAAGAACTCAGGGTCTTCTTTATATTTCACTAGTTAACAAGGTCACGGGAAGAAAAGGAGTCTCCACTTGCCGTCTGCAAAGGCTACAAATGCCAGATAGCGAACAGTGGATGTTTATCGATATTTGAGGGCTGCTGTCATACAATAAGAAGAAATGCATCTAGCCCAAAGAACGAGCCAGACTCTATCTTGGTAACGCACGCTGAAACCTTTCCTGTGAATTTCTTTTTATTTGTCATCATCTAATGCCTACCCCACAATAGTGTAACTATTACGTGCTAGGCAGGGGACTTAATGTTGATGGTGCATTTTTGTTCTAGGATAAAATTGTAAAACCAGATTTAGTGTGCCGACATCCTGCAAAGGGTAAGGCCATTTGACAAACGATGAGCGCAGAAATCCTCTCGTTCTATTTATTTGAAGCAATAGATATACACAAATTCACTCAGAATAGTGCATGTAGCAACACTCCCAAATATTCTGTGTATTTATAGCATTATTAATTAATGCATGAGTTGTCTTGTATTTCCTGTGATGTTCTCAGCAGGACTCTCATTGTTGGTGCGACATGACGACTGAGTGTTTACTCTCAGCAGAGTAACAAGAATCTCCAAGTCTCAATAGTGAGGTATGCACGAAATACCCGCATGCCATGCCATTCTCTAACCAAAGAGAACCCTGTGTCAGTGTGCTTATATTAGCCTGATCGAGCATGTTTAATTCCCTAAGGGAAATATGGACTGTCCATGTCAGTCTTAGAAACGATCACGGCCACGCAAGTTGGCCGCATAATTTAACTAGCATAGACGAACCCTAACGGGAGCAGGCAATCACCGTGATATTCACCGGCGGGCCCACTTATGCCCTAGTCGATCGAACACCACGCTATAGCCCTAACGCCTGTCAAATGTCGTCCCCAAAGAGGGATGGCCGTGTTGCTTTGGGGAAGGCTCAAACGAGCAAGACCGCTCAAAGCTGTCTTAAAATCATCATGATCGTCCAACTTCACCAGCCTGGTTGGACCTATTAGATCATCCCACAATTGATCAGTGAAGCATTAATGCACACATTAGCGGGCCCACTCCTCATCCACCTGGTCGGTTTTCTCATGACCTAGCCCTAGAGCAATGAACGCTTGCTCAAAGTGTGGCTGAGATGCTTAAAAGGTCGTGGAAATCCCACTAGCGTCTTAAATAGATCACAACCATCCAACTTTGCAGCATGTTTGGATGGCTTAGGTCACGCCTAGGACCATCGGGCAGGAACACATAAGTTCACCATCGGCCCAACATGGGCCCCACATGGTCGGTCTCCCTAAAGGAGGAGCAGAGCCTGCCAAACCGTTTTTCCAAAGTTGTGCACGCGTAACTTATCCAAAACCCTAATTAGGGTTCGCGGCATTACTTATATGTCGCAGTTTTATCATGACCATCCATCTTCGCCAGCTCGGATGGAGGGTATAGATATAGACTGAGGAGGTCCAGAGAGCATCAACATGATCACCGTGGGCCCACCTGCGCATGTAACCGGTCGACCAAGGTAGACCATAGCTAGGCGCCTCGAAACGCGCACCCAAAGATGACATGCCATGACCCCCTAAAATCCTTTGCGGCAAAGGATTTCTGTTGCAAATCGATCACGACCACTCACCTTTGCCAGACAAATTGAGTGTCCTAGATCGTACCTTCGCGAGGCAGAGTGGCATGGACTTGTACACCGGCAAGTCGTCTACACGCATGCCCGGTCAGTCCCACCATAAGCTTTGTCCATTCTTGATTTCGGTCAAGCTAAAGAGTGATGCTTGCACACCTCTTTAAAACCCTAAAATCCATCAACGGTCGCAAACATGTGCCGCAGATCATCTAGTCCGTCTAACTTTGCAAGCTTAGTCGGACAGCCTAAGATAAGAGTCAAACGGCCAATGAGGCACCTTGGTGATCACCGTCCGTCACTCTACCACAAGGAGTGATCGGTCAAGGGATGGCCCGCCATGCGGCCTTCAAACGATCACTCGAGGATGGTTGGGCATGCAGCTATTTTAAGACGCTTAATCCGCGACTTACTCTGTTAATCTTTAAAACAGCGATGCTTCATACATATTGATTGTATTCGACGCATTACATGCATAAAGTATACCCGATATTTCATGAATATCGATTTCTTAAATAACTCAATTATTTAACCTAGCACTGTATGCTTCTTCCTGTGTGTCCCACGATCCACTTATTTGAGACATAAAGCATGTCACAAACTGGGGGATACTTACTGGGGTATTGGTTTGGTGGTTTACAGCATGCGGCGTACAACGCGCCCATTTACAAGAACGTGTCAGAGGCATTGACGGTTAAGGTGATGAGGGAAGTGGGCCAAGACGTGATCGTGTGACCACCTACATGACCCCACTACTCCATCACTCAACTTCCTCCACTTCCTACGAGATGAATGTTTGCGCTCAATGACTTGTATAAATAGGTCCTTCACCTATTTTCAAACAGGACAGAGAAACCAAGTGTTGTCACAATATCCATAAAACACCCAGAACTGATAGCTTACTTTGTGCAAGCCAGTTCAACATTCTGATACAAGTCATAAATAGCCAACACCTTCACAATATAAACACCTTCTTCGCTTCCCTCCCTAAGTTCAACCCCATCTCCTTCACTTTGTGACCGAAGCAAGTCTAGAACGACATTTCTTGGTTTAGTCCGGAATTATATAGATTGATCTCTCGAATCAAAAAGCACTCCCGTGCAGTGCATTTATTTAGGGTTTATATTTATTTATCATCCACACACACCCAAAATTACCAAAACCAGCAGAAATAGTTTTCACCCATAAACAACTACTTCGGTAGTTGTTGAATAAATTGATCTAACTAGACAAAGGAGTTTATTAAATTAAACATAAGAGACTTTGTCAACGACTCATCTATATATTGTAGCAAGATTGATTAGAGTGGTTACCAAACAGATTCTTCTTTTGATGTTTGGAATACGATCCAAAGGACTTGTTATTCACGTGCGTGACTTTAGAAGTCGAAGGCGCAGGGATACTGAGGGAACTAAGTAGCTAGGGGTAGTCTTCTTGGTCTCAACTATACGAAGTTGGTATTTGATTTTGTATAACGACTTAATTTTGAGAGTATTCAAAACTGGACTAGGTCCCGGGGTTTTTATGCGTTTGCGGTTTCCTCTGTTAGGGAATTTCTCGGTTGAACCCACTAGCGTTGGTATGTCAAGTTAGTTGTCAATTTTAGTTTCCAAAACGCATTCCTGATTTAGCATACTTTCAGACTAGATTAGGTCTAAGAAGTTGAATCGAAGCTATCCTTAAAGGATGAAGATTGAAGACTACAAGAAGACATCAACATGTACTTCATCAACAAAGGTATGTGATTGATTTCATTTTGGATTCTTTTTCAATTCTACCTTTTTAATCTATCGATATATATGCTCACTCTATGGAACAATTTCTATGACGGTAAATGTACATTTATGTATATATACTTGAGGTTATTTGATTCATGACTTTGGTGACAATAACCTTTATCCCTATAGAGGATCTCATGTTATAGTGAATGAGCTTACGAATTCAACGAGCCAAGAATCACTCAATTCCGAGTTATAACGATGAAGTTATGAGTGATTTATTAAAGTAACAATTATAAGTGTTGATGTAATTGTTACAGTTCGTTAGTAGGAAACAATCCATGGACTGTTTGTAACGGTTCACGGACTTGGGCCCAATTACGTGACTAAAAGGCATTTTTGGTCAAGTTGGTGATGTTTCAAACATCTTTGATTACCATATTAAAGTGTTTGTGATTGCTTCTTAATTTAATTTGTGATTTATTCACATAAATACAATTTTGCTAAATTAATTATTTATTTAATTATTTTGGCAAGAGTTGTAACTTAGGAAAGACTATCAAAATTAGGAGAGTCTTGACAAAGGAAAATAGCTATGCTTAGCTTTCAAGCTACCTTTTACTATAAATAAAGGTTTCGTGAGTGCTACACGTTTTCATACCCCTTGGAAAATTGGTGTAAAGCTCATAAGGTTGTTTTCCATGTCTTCTGTTCTTCGTGAACAAGAGTGAGATAAAAGTCTTTGTATTGGGGATCACAAAGCCGAGTTAATTTAATCTTCGTGATTGATTATACAACTTGTAATCTAGGTTTTTCACCTCATGTATATTCTAAGGTTTTCTCTTCTGATATAAAACCATTCAAGAGTTGTTGATCATAAACCCTAGGTTTTGATAGATTTCAGTTTCCGATCGTATACCAACACTTGTTAGTCGAAATCGGAAGCTAAAAAGAAAACTTCGATTAAGGCATCTCGTAAAAAATCCTTAAGAAGTTTTAAACAAGATATCTCTAGATTTATTCTAGTTGTTCTTGTTGCAGAATAATTAGGTTTCTCTTCCTTTATTGAAGAGTATAATAATCCCTAATCTACAAGTTTGTTTTGATATTACTTTTACCTAGTAATTGTTTCAATTAAAATAAACACAAGATTTCCAAAACCTTGATTCACATCTAAAGGGAAATCAAATCGGTGTTTTGTTCAAACAAAATCGAATCGTATCAATCGTGTTGTTGTATCTTCTAAAGAGATCCTTGGGTTCTGCTAGAAGATTTTTATGAGAAGAATTCCTAAAGACAATCGGTTTTGTGCTAGGAGTTCTATTAGTGATGAAGCAGGTATTACATCTAGTCCGAATAGGAAGTAGGAAATTGGTGTAACAACTTATAATCAGTGTGTGTTTATTCTGGACTAGGTCCCGGGGTTTTTTTTGCATTTGCGGTTTCCTCGTTAACAAAATTTCTGGTGCCTGTGTTATTTCTTTTCCACATTATATTTGTTTATATAATTGAAATATCACAGGTTGTACGTAAGTTCAATCAATTGTGAATCCGACATTTGGGTTGTTGAATAAATTGATTAATACTTGGATATTAGTTTTTGATACTGTCCAAGTTATTTCTTATATTCAATCGGGCTCGCAAATTCCTATTTGTTTGATTGTGGATTGAATTGAGAAATTGAGATATAACTCTTTGATATACTTTTCTTAAGATTGAGTCTGACTGTCTAGTTGATTCTCTTAAAAGTATATTGGAGTTAGTCCATACAGATTTCCAAACGAATTATTGTGTGTGGTAGTTAGACCCACGCTTTTTCAATTGGTATCAGAGCAGGCAAACACGCTAAGACCTCATAAGTCTGTGTTTGTAGCAATTTGATTCTATGGACAGTAGTGCTATCTCTATACACGTACCGCTAGTCTTCGATGGCACGAACTATTTATGGTGGAAAATTGTTATGCGTTCTTTTATTCAAGCGCGAGATTTTCAATCATGGATTCATATTGTTAATGGCTATAATCCTCCATTAGTTACAGTAGACGGTGTAACTTTTACAAAGGATATTGTAGTGATCTACACTACAAAATAGTACAGAAACAACTCAGAATATCTAAGGATAGAGATTAGACTTGGGAGAAGAGAATTTGGGAGAGAAAAGCAGATTTAGATTAACAAATTCGCCATGCCTCTGAATGTCAATTACAGGCTTTATCAACCACACACAATTCACACAAGTAAGGCACGTGCGGAAGACACTACTCAACAACTGAAAAACTAACCCCGCTAGCAGGGGTGCCCCAGAATAATAAAACAGGTGGCCTTTAGCAAACAGAAGCTAAAACATAAACACAGAAGGGGGTTTATGACAAAGCCCTCTCCTTCTGAAGATTCTTTCCCTCAAGAATCAGTTTTGGAAACTGCAATTCCATATAATGCATGTCCTCCCAAGTAGCTTCATCAACAGCAATTCCTTCCCACTAGACAAAAATTTGAGGAACAACTTGGGAATTCTTCTTTATCACCCTAGTATTCAGTACCTGCAATGGATTCATCTTGAGTTCTCCTTCTTTAGTTGTGGATGGCAGGTTTGTTTGTGGCATAACTCCAAACCCTAACTTAGGTTTGAGCTGAGATACATGGAATGTTGGGTGAATCTTTGAACCTTCTGGTAACTTCAATCTGTATGCCACCTTGCCAACCTTCTCTTCTCAAATGACCTTTCTGACCTCTTTTTGTCAGCTTGATTCTTGATTTTGTGATGTTCCATCTCCAGAGCTTCTTTCAGCAGTGACTTCACGACTTGCCTATGTTCAAGATAGTTATCCACTTCAGCATTAACTCCCTGCTTTGAGGTGGAGACTCCAAACTGGGGAGGTGCATATCCAAACAAGGCTTCAAAAGGGGAGAGTTTCAGGCTTGTATAATAGCTAGAGTTATACCATCATTGAGCCATGGCTAGCCATGACACCCATTTGATTGGCTTAAAACTGGTCATGCATCTTAGAAATGACTCTAGGAAGGCATTTACCCTTTCAGTCTTCCCATCAATCTGAGGATGATAGGCAGTACTCAAGTGTAAAGTTGTTCCCAATCTAGTAAATAGGGCCTGCCAAAAATTACTCACAAACACAACATCTCTATCTGAAATTATGGATTTAGGGAGACCATGGAGTTTGTAAATATTGTCCATATATACCTTGGCTACAGATGATGCAGTGTAAGGGTGACTCAATAATAAAAAAATGGATGAACTTTGTAAATCTGTCTACCACCACCAATATTACTTCCCTTCCTTCAGACTTTGGAAAACCAGTTATGAAGTCCATGCTAATATGATCCCATGCTTCTCCTGGTACTGGAAGTGACTGCAGCAAGCCAGCTGGTGCAGTATTAAAACCCTTGTGTTGATGACAGACTTCACAAGTGCCCACCACCTCCTTAATGTCATTTTTCATACCTGCCCAGAAGAAGTAGAGTTTGGCCCTTTGGTAGGTAGCTTGAATTCCAGAATGTCCACCTATACATTAAGAGTGACTTGAGAAAATGACTTTTTGCCTTAGACCTCCTCCTTGGCCAATGTAGATTCTTCCCTTGTACCTTAGTAACCCTTGCTGATAAGTAAAATCACTCTCCTTTGGTTCTTGCAAGGTGAGTTGTGGAATCATATTCTCAGCAACCTGGTCATTTTTGTAGATTTCTTGTATCTCCATCAACCAATTTGGCTGCAAAAGAGTCAGGCTCTGACAATGGGACTCTCCCTCCAACTGTACTCTTGATAGTGCATCAGCTACCAAGTTTTCAGAACCCTTTTTGTACTTCAGCTCATAGTCATATCCCAATAGTTTGGCTTACCATTTCTGCTGCAGTAAAGAATGCACCCTCTGCTCCATGAAGTATCTGATGCTTTGATGGTCAGTGTAAATAATAAAATTGTTTCCCAATAAATAGGACCTCCACTTACTCACTGCCATCACCATTGCCATTAGATCTTTTTCATATGTTGACATAGATAGAAACCTTAGTCCCATGCCTTTGCTGTAGTAAGCTATGGTTCTACCCTCTTGCATCAAAACTGCCCTTACTCCAGTGTCACAGGCATCAGTGGAAAGCTCAAATGGTTTGTTAAAGTCTGGTAATACTAGTACTGGGGTGGTTGTAACTGCCTTCTTGAGTCTCTCAAAGGCCTCTTGAGCTGAGTTGTTCCATTGGAAGTTGTTCTTCTTCAATAATTCTGTAAGTGGTTTAACAATAACCCTATAATTCTTTACAAACTTTCTATAATAACCTGTTAATCCCAAAAAAACCCTTAAATCTTTGATAGTCTTTGTAGTAGGCCACTTGATCATGCTGTCGATTTTTGTTGGGTCTGCAGCTACTCCTTCCCCTGAAATAATGTGCCCCAAGTATTCTAATTTATCTTGGCCAAAGGAACATTTACTGAGCTTTTCAAATAGTGAGTGATCCTTTAAAGTTGCTAGTGTAAGCTGTAGATGTTGTAAGTGAGACTCCATGTTTGGGTTGTAGACCAATATGTCATCAAAGAAAACCAGGATAAACTTCCTTAAGTAAGGCCTGAACACATCATTCATAAGTGCTTGAAAACTGGCTGGGGAATTTTTCAGCCCAAAAGGCATGACTAAGAACTCATAGTGTCCTTGGTGTGTCTTAAATGCTGTTTTCTGAGTATCATCTAGACAAACCCTTATCTGATGGTACCCTGCCCTCAAATCTATCTTGGTGAAGACCTTAGCACCTTTCAGCTCATCCAAAAGCTCTTCAATAACAGGAATGGGGTATTTGTCTTTAACAGTTAACTCATTCACCTTCCTGTAGTCTACACAAAATCTCCAATTGCCATCCTTCTTTTTGACTAATAATATAGGTGAAGAGAAGGGGTTGTTGCTAGGTTTAATCACTCCAGACTTCATCATTTCTTGCAGCAACTTCTCAACAACTTCCTTTTGGACATATGGTATCCTATAGGGTCTCTGATTTGGAGGTGTAGCATTAGGGTGTAAGGGTATGTGGTGGTCATGGAACCTTTGAGGGGGTAAAGAAGTAGGTTCTTGAAATATGCTAGAATAGGTTGAGAGTAGAGGTTTAAGAACTTCAGGTGTTTGTGGTTGTATCTCCTCAGCTGTGATGCAGAAAAACTGTCTCATAACCCCATGAGTGCTCTTCTTGATGAACTTATGGCATGCTTTAGCAGTCATAGTAGAAATCCTTACTTCCTCACCACTGCCCTTCAACTCAATATTGCTTCCATCTTTCATGAATGAGATAGTTAGTTTAGTAAAATCAAACTGAATGGGGCTGACATTTCTCATCCAGTCTACTCCTAGAACCATATCACAACTGCCAAGGATAAGAGTCTTACATCTGAAGTAAATTGATGGCCCTGCATACTCCCAAGAGAACTGTGGGTATTTAGCATCACTAAGTACCTTATTGCCATCGGCCACAACAACTGGGAGGGAAGTTGTGGTCTCAACCAAGGTTCCACTCAGTCTTGGCACTTTAGGGTCTAAGAAACTGTGGGTACTCCCACTATCAATCAGAATGGTAAATCTTCTCTTATTCCTAGTGAGCCCTTGAATTTTGATAGTATTATGAGACACATTACCAGAGAGAGCATGTAAAGATATTTTTACCTCTTCTTCCAGTTCTTGGATCAGTGGAGTACTTTCTGGTGAATCTCCTTCAGAGCTAGCTGCCTCTTCTTCTTCTCCCACCAGCATGTAAAGTTGTTGTTTAATACTGTTAGAGAATTGCCCGGTCGAACTCACATGCATTGCTATCTCAAGCATGTTTGTCAATGTTAGTGATCAAAACTATAAGTCTTGATTTCTAGTATATTATAGCTAAGTTTCGGACTAGGATAAAAAGTGTAGTTGGGCTCAAGGACTTCATGGCGATTCATCATACAAGTAGAAGAACTAGTCAAGGAACCGATGGAACTTCTCGACAAAAAGGCATGTGAAGACTTGAACTTATCTGTCACTCAAAAGTCTATCTACTCTATCTCTTACTTCTTGAGGCAAAAAGTCGTATGCTATATATACATACTTAGATTATACACATTTGGTATTTCGAGCCGAGTATACCTCGCCTATCTATATCTCGAAATATGTGTTGGTAAGCTTTTCGCTTCGACCAAGTTTATCTTTACCTAGTGACGAAAGTTGTGATATGTTTCAATCATCTTGAAAATTGCTTTGACGAGAAATGGTGTAACAACTATATAATGTCCTCTAAGAATGTTTCAATGATTGGAATGAGAGTTTAGATTACATAACCAATGATGGGAATAAGCATTGTTGTGGAAACACATTTATGTATAAGTCATATTCCTTGAACCAAAGTTTGCGAACTTTGTTGATCAAGAGAAACCAGAAGAATGGCTTGTTGCCAAGTCCGCGAACCCAGTCCGCGAACTGCCGAAGTTCTCAAACCCGAGAATTTCTGCTGGAGTTGACAAACTACTTGCGTGAGCTAAGTCCACGAACCGGCGGAAGGTCTCTTGTCGAGATTTTCTGTTGGAGTTTGTAAACTCTGCCGGTTGCTTAAGTCCGCGAACCTAGTGTGCGAACTTAAGAAGGTTATATATCTGAAGATGATTTCTGAACTTAAAATTTTATAAGACTAAGGAATGCAGTTTGCAAACCGTGGCTATAAAAGTTCATGAACCGATTCAAGTGAATCAAATCATCTTTGCTTCAATTCTATCTTGTGTAGTTACATAAGATTTCCTTGCAATTGAACAACTCTCTAACTAGTTCATTTGAGTCATTTGAACTAGTTATGGTGAAGAAGAACATGGTTGATATGAAATGCTCATATGGCTAACTTTTTGGTTAACTATTGTTGAACCAACAATGTACATGTTTGGGTACGGTTAACAAACCTAGTAGCGTGCAGTTCATTTGTGTATAACAAGCTAAGTTTTCGATTTAACGGTTGAGAAATATTAGCTTGAATCTAAATCAGGTTTTCATCTAACGGTGAATATTGATTGCTTTGTGTAGATGGTGGATTTTCGACAAAGTCTAAAATCGTAAACCCGTAATTATACAAACTCCTGATCCAACAATCAGATGTGAGTATTGAGACACGGGTCTCTCATCGAATCCTCTGACTGAAAATACTTTCTCTCAGAGTACATGCAGATATGTAGTCTCTCGGCTGGACAACGGCATATCTCATGAATACTGAACACTTCAGTAATTATTTCTACATAGAATCACGAGATTGACGGCTCCTAGACAGCTTGCTCTGCTAGTATAGAGCGATAACGTCTTCAGGATACAAACAACGAGTTTCACTGACTATATAAAGGATATGAAGCTCCAGCAAGCTCATGTCAGAATAATTAATGTTCCTAGACAGCTTGCTCTGCTAGTATAGAGCCATAAGTTAATTATTCCTAAATTCTTGGATTCATCCACTGAATTTCCGAAAATATTCAAATATTTTCGCAGTATTTCGTTACTTCAATCTATGGTTCTTCCCAGCAGAATTCCATGGGTTAGTAATAAATATTCAACGCCCGGGCGTCTGAGCTACCTTGGAGTAAGCCCCGACTCAAACGGTGTAAGTGTACTCAACGATGATGCACTAACAATCACCGCACGAACGAGTATTTCAAAATACGACGAAACGATGAACCTATGCATAATAGGAAAGAAAATAATAAATAATTAAAATATTTACCAAGGCGCCAGGAGATTGGATCATCGACCGGCCGGCCGTGTCATGGCCAATCCCACGCTAGTTTTATATTTTATCATATTTTTTGTTATTTTCCCTGATCTTATGAAAATCCTTTCATTTGAACAAATATCCTTCGTTTTGAGGAAACTCCTCAGTTTCATGGTGCTTCCTTCGCATGAAGGAAATAATATAAAATTGGGAAAAATATTGTGGGGCCGTGATTGTTGGCCAACCGGCCATGCCTTGATCCGGCCAACCCTACATCTCATGGTTCCTCATTATTTTATTATTATTTCTCTAATCTCATGAAAACTCCTTCATCTCATGGTATTTTCACAAATCCATGAAAAATAATATAAAATTAGGGAAACTCGTGGGACCGGGCCCCAGCCGGCAAGCCATGCCCTACTCGGTCCTACACGCCACTTTATTTTATTATTATTATTTTAAAGGTTTCCTTCATCCCATGAAACTCCTTAATTTCATGGTATTTCTCTCAAATTAGGAAAATTCCCTCAAATCATGGAAAAATACACATAAAATACATAAAAATTAGGGAAACTCGTGGGACCGGGACCAAACCGGCCTGCCATGCCCTAGCCGGACCCACACGCCCTTATTTTTATTATTTTAATATTTTTTTCTTCCTTGATCCCATGGAAACTCTTTCACTTCAAGGAAACTCCTCAATTTCAACAAATTCCTTTATTTCATGATATTTTCATAAATTCATGAAAAATAATATAAAATTAAGAAAAGCACCACGGGACCGTGGTCACTGGACGGCAGACCATGCCTTGGCCTCAGCGGTCCTATGCTTCAACATTCCTTCATTTTATAATTATTTTCCTTCATCTCATGAAGTTTCCTCAGTTTCAGCAAAACCCTGATTTTGTCATATTTTCTCAAATGGTTGCTCAAACGCACGCCAGAAAATATCAAAATTCTCAGGATTGAGACACGGACGTGTTGGCGACGTGAGCATGTTACCTTGACCGACCAAAGTTGACTCTTTGGCTTGCAAGAAGCCGGTCCCACGTATTTTCACGATTTGACCTAATTTGCGCAATTGCACATATTAAGTCCAAAACTCTTCCAAATAATTTTTGGAATTTCATGGAGTGATCGTCATTCGATCCCACGACCATCCAGGGCCGGTTTCATGACCCCTTGGTCGGTCTCTCACCTCTCCATAATCAATTAGGTTTTATCACCTAAGGCTCGGACAAGCATTTTTCGAATAAATGATTAAACCAGCATTTAATCATTATTTCATCAATAAATCACCAACTCTTCAAGAGATCTTGGTATTTTGCTCACGCGAGCATATGGACGCTACATAATCGACCCACGGTCTCATGTAGCCGGTCCTCCTTCATTCCATGGTTAATTCTCAAATAAACCGTCAATTGGTCATCAATTGATCAAATTAGGGTTTTTGGGTCCAAGGATCATAATTCTCGACTCGAACACTAATAACTTTAAGACGATCTCATGATCAGTATTCTTATTAATTATGCTCGGTTCAACTACCAGTATACTAATTAATGTTTTATTTTGGCCACGCTACCAATAATTCATCAGACGAGCAATACTTGCTCATATGAGCAATATTTTCTCAAACCAAGGAATATTGGTTCAACCCTCAATATTCAACAATTCATCGAATGAGCAATAATTGCTCACCTCAACATGAGAATTATACCTCTGTCTCAACAGACACGTTCAATTCATGAGTCTCAGAACATTTTACAGAATCATGTTCAACTCAGCAAATACATGGACTCATCGTCCCATAAAGTCATGAAGTCAACAACTGACTAATTAACCTCGAGACGCCAATCGTGTCACATGGGGGATATTAACTAAGGTTTTGGTCTGGTGGTCTACGGCACGTGTGTTCAGACACACGATGGAATGTGAGCAAGTCGTGCAATCAGTTGAAGGATTTAACAAAGTAGTGGATGAAAAATCGACCAAGTCTCCGCAGGATGAGCAACTGGTTTCAAACACGATTTCAACCTCCCCACTCTTCGATTCCATCAACTGTCACACTTCATGGGATCATGGTGTCTAGAATTCCATCAATATAAATAAGTCTCTGAATCATGATTGAGGATAGAACAACGATCTCACAGACAACACGAGATCAACACCTCATCAATTGAGCAATTACTCTCCACTGAGCAACTTCAATCATTCAGAACTTATCTTATTCAGAATTCACAACACACCCACAATCTTTGATTACCATTGATTCCACACATTTCTCAGCTTCCCTCCTACAGATCAACCCATCCTCTCTTATGACCGAATTTACTCTGGAACGACCATTGTCTTGGTTTAGGACGGAGTACTACAGATTGATCCTTCGAATTCAAAGCACTCCCTTCTTGCAGTGCATCTGTATGAGGTTGAACATTTCGCTCGGTTCAAGGAGTCTCCTCTGTACGGTCGTCTCCTCAATCCCGTAAAAACCAGCAAATCATTTTTCCCCATCCACAGATTGACGACCACAATGGGAGATCATTCTCTCGGTTGCAATCTTACAACTCCACAAGATGGATGGTCTTAGGTCTGGTTAGTCACAGGTTCCAACGACGACGCTAACATTAGCAACAAAAACAACAACGACAGCGAGGATATCTCGGAAACGATTCCGGCCTCTAACACTGACGGTGGTGATGTTACTCCTCCTCACGTCAACGCGGAGGGTCATCCTTTTTTCGGCCGACACCCTGAGGAAGTCAGGGGAAATCCACCACCTACCATTGCTGATCTCATCAAAATGCAAGAGACTCTTGCAAAGAATCAAACCGATATGGCTACAGCACAGAATGAGCTATTTAATCAATTGAAGGCTCTCACTGATACAATGTCAGGGAAGACCCAAGGAAAAGGAAAAGAAAATTAAAAATCCTCATACGCTGATCCTGAGGTAATTACGACTCATACAGTGGATGATGATGAAGTACGCAAAGCTGCAAACGATCCATCAACAAAGGAATCATCGAACTTCATTACTTCGGGAAGATTTGGAACGCCTTCTGGAAAACCGTGGAAAGGACAAGACCCCACATGTCCATCGTCACCAGCCTCCATACCCTTCTGCTACGCAGAGGATTCCTCTTCCAAATGGTTATATCTCTCCAACCTTTACTTTGGACGACGGAACCGGCAATGCTCGGGAACATGTTTCTCGGTTCTTGGAAGCTTTGGGTGAACATGAGCATAACCATGTTGTTCGCCTCAAAGAATTTTCAAAATCCTTGAAAGGCAGAGCATACACCTGGTACAACAACATCGCACCAGGAACTATCAATGGTTGGGGAGAAATGGTTAATGCTTTCTGTAGGAAGTATTTCTTCATTTCAGATCAATTGCCCTCTCTGATCTCGGAAGGATGTTTCAAAGGAACAACGAACATCCTAACGATTATGTAAAAAGGTTCAGAGTTCAAGAGTTGGATTGCCATGATCCGAACGTCACGAAGCAGCAATTGGTAGACTCGTGTATCAACGGCATGATCCCGGTCTACAGAGCTTTATTGGCAAATATCCGTTTCCAGACCTTCTCAGAGCTTCATGAAGCGGCGAAGAGATCGGAAACTACTGTACCCGCTTTACTGGAAAGAACAAAAGCTACAAAGGCTGAAGAACCGCGAGACACTCGAGGTAGCAGACGTATGATCAAGAAGCTGTAAAACCTCCAGCATTCCACAAACACTGTTGCATAAGGGAGAAAACGGAAAGCCAAACCGCCGCGCAAGCATACCTCAGCTTATTCAAAAGAACAAAGGAAGGATAAGCAAGATGCACAAGCCTCTGACCAACACACAAGAGTTCCTGATGAAGAAGCACTGACTTTCCTTTTTCCATTAAAGAGGTGATCGAACTCCTGGATGTCTGGGCCAAAGATGGTGCAATCAAGTTGCCATATGTCAAGAAAGAACCAACTGAAGAAGACATGGAGAGTCATCGTTACTGCCGCTTCCACAGGTTCGTCAATCATCCCACAAGCGACTGCGAAGTTTTGAAGCACATTTTCAAAGAGAAGATTGATCCACAATAGCTTCAACTGGGGACTGAAGGAGTACACAAGAATCCTCTCCCAGTCAAAACCTTACACTCTCTGAACAACCTATCAAAGAGGCAGTTCAATCCTTGGTCGAACATGAATTGCGTTATCTGTCGAAAGCACAAAGGAGAAACATGTTCACAGTAATGAACCACATCGTGTCAAGAAGTCCATTCGAAAAATACTTCTTGAGCCTCCAGCCACAGACCAATATATGTACGACTGGGGACTGCTTACCACAGTCAATCTCAGAAGAAACGAATATGGAAGAACGTTGATCGATGCTAACACCTCCATCAACAGCATTCCACTGAAAACCATCGGATCCACATGCATCACTCGACAATAAGATACTCATGCTCCATCTCAATCAGAGACCTTGAAGGAGCGCTCGGAAATACTTATGGCTACACCATTCACAAAGTGAACATAAGTTCAACCTGGACATAAACCAAGTTTCACATAATCAATCAAGAAGATACAGGATATGACATGTCCTTCAGACGAGCGTGGATCCATGCTGAAAATATGAGTACTTACAAAGCGCCTTTGGTTACACATCTCTCCAACGATGAAAGTTCTAATCCAAAAGATTTGATGGACATTCCATCATCAGAGTACTTTGAGTAATTTCGACTAGGTTGAAGCAAGAACCTGCAAAATATGCATAAACATTCATCAAGAGGTTCCGCGCTCAGGCAAGTCTCATTCCATGTCTATGTCATTTATTTCCCCACATGCTATCCTAGCATGGGGACTTAATTATGCTAGCAACTCTACAAGACGTTATGAATAGTTGCTTCACCGCATTAGTATTTTACCAAGTGGTTGAATCTGACGTTTCTCCGAATCAAGCACTGAAATATTCATTACTGACGTCCAAACATGGCAAAGAACACTTTGGGCGTTTCTCCTGCAAGTCCATGTGTTCCACAAAATCAGAAAGCTCTGATGTCTGCACAAGTGTCGAATCCCACTAATGCAACGAAAGGGATGCTGAATCAACAGAAGATACTCCAGGGCCGAGACGATCAAACCCCTAAGACATTCGATGCTTAAGGAATATACACTTCAATGCTCAAGCATCTAAAAAAGCCATCAAATCGTACTCCCAATCAAAGAGTACAGCTTCAGCACAAATATCTCGACGATGACACATTGATTCAATACCAGCACGATCAAAGTGTAACTAAACGATAAGTCTTCATCATCCCATGATAAGACTTCTGAAGCATATGCAACATCATGGATGGCGCTAACTCCTTTAATATACACTGGGCAACCTAAGGTGATTCCGTGAAACTTCATCAACGGGTTTTCGCTACATCACAAGCCCCTGCATGATTGAGGAACTTTCTCTCTTCACCAATCACATCCAGTATGAAAACTCTTGATGCCATCTACCGCAACAATGTCGACTCACTGACAAAGCCAGTTCGTGGTAAAGTTATGCTTTCAGGAGCATTCAGGTTGAACTCTCAGTACACCTTCATCTTACGGACGCTCAACTCATCAACTAGTTCGTGAATTTAAAAGGCTCACTGGATGAAGTAGCAAAGATTATATCTATAATCATGGTTCTAGCCTTTTCGATCTTTGGAGCAACTTCAACCATGGTATCAACATCAACAATAATCTCTACAGGAACACCATACATAATCTCAGCATCTACAAGGATCTCTGGAGCGTAATCATGGTCTCAGCACCAACAACGGTCTCAGCACCAACATCCACAGGGCTTCATCAACTAATCATTCTCTGAAGTGTTACACATGAAGCGGACTCCTCTAAGAACCAATGATTCATATCAAGATGTGTAGACCTGACAACATGCTCACATGAAAGTCTTCCCAAAGCTTGTACGACTGGTGGGCATAATCCAAAGTCTTCTACAAGATGTTCTCATCACCTCTACAAATGAGATACAACACATTTCAGGCCATGGGTTTGCAAAAACGTACCAATGGGTGAGGAATGGGACAATGCTTCCTCAACAAAATATGTTTGTCTATGTCTCTTCTACAACATACCAAAAGGGTGCATTGATCGGACATACGAGCTGAAAGATATGGCCTTTACAGTCAGGTTTATGAAATATGAAAAATCTGTACGGGATTACAAATCACAAATGTGCACGCTTCGTTGGCTGACCTATACAACTCCGAATTGAGTGATTCTTTTCTCATGTGAAAACTCAGTCTCTTATATTCAAAAGTTGGGGTCAAGCATCATATTTCGACGTCGTATGAGGTTCCTACATCTTCCTGAGCATACAACATGCAAGCAACAATTCTTAGACGGGATTCATGACTTCCACAGTCGATCGGTGTCCACCAGGTCTTTTCCCTAAGTCCTTCATCAAGGTACCTCCAATTTCGACTATATGGGTCTTTACATCAATTTTTCTATCCTATTTAGGTCCTGCCAGAAGAAGGGAAAACGAAAGAGAGAGATTCAACAAAATACTGGGGATTGACGGTCCACTGCTCAAGACGATCGATTTCACAATCCAAAACCAACCAAGAAATCAAGACCAGAATAAAACCTCACATCTCTCAGAAGTCCAAGGTTCAAGATATCATGGAAAGAAAACTAAATAAAGTCAACAAAATAAGATTTATGCTTTTCTTCATCCTCCAAGACTTGCAAAGCAGCTTTCTCCGCCTCCATCTTCTTGGTCAGCTCAGCAACTTCATCCATCTTCTTCAACACGGCATCACTGGTGGTGAAAGGAGTGTCACCTTCCACTGCTTTCCTGATAGCATCAATCTTTTGACGAAGCCACTTCACATTGAAGCCAAGTTCTTCAGCTTTCTTCAAGTTGTACTCCCAATCAAAGAGTACATCCCGGGTGACAGTATTCCCAGCTGTGATGCAGATATCATTTATAACATGCAAGATGGCTTCTACTTGCCTCGTCAAGAAATAACTATGCTCCGGATCCTTGGTAACAACAATGTGCCCATACATCTTTCACGGTTTCTTGTACATAGCAGCATATCCAATGGGAACGCTAAATCCACCAACGAACCTGCAATATAGGAGTATCTCACCAAATGGAGGAGTAAAAGCAGTCCCTGCGTTGGGATACTCATGCACTATTATCCGGTTCTCAGTCGCTGGAGCAGCGTCAGCAATCATAGGAACAACTTCGGTTGGAGCAGTTTCTTCCATTCTCGATTCGGGTTCCACCATCTCACGCAAAATTGGAGTTTCAGTCACCCCCACGACATCAACAACAAGATTTCCATGACCTTGAGGTACAGGGATGGAGGTCTCACTATAAACGTCTCCATAGTTGCTCAAGTCATCATTGTTGGATCCATTATTCCCAACTTCAGCATTTGGCACCTAATGTGAAGATTACATGAGATTAGAATGATTCAAGCGTGGAAACCCAACACAACCATAAAATTCAGAATGTACGTGAACTAACATCATCTAAGTTCCTTATTATGCACCCCCAAGACATGCGCAAATAGTGTAGAAGTCATGAAACACGTTTTCAAACAAGCTCAGCTGAAGAGATTTTACACTGCCCTGTATTCAACGGAGAACTGAGAGCAATTGATAAGGAATTTAAGGTTGGGTCATATACCATTACTTCGTATGTATGTTTACTACAACATATAAAAATTTCATAGCAATCGGATGAACGAGATAACATATGTGGTCAAAACATCGGACAACATGCAATCTGGAAAAGTTCTGAAGGTCTCCTGGAAGTTCACTATTTCGCCTTTTCAGGCCCTAAACATGCTCAAAATTCAAAGATCTTCTTTGTTAAATCTTGGAAATTTCTTGGGATTGAAGATACATATGCAAACCGAGAAAATCTGACTTCGGACGAGGATTCTACAGCGTTTCTAGTAAAATCTGAAGTCTGAAATTTTCTGGTGACGTATTTCGGCAAAGTTATCCATAAATTCACATGGATTTTCATTAATTCATTCATTCACGAATCATCGATATCATACTTCTTTGAAGAAATTACAGGAGATATACTTACTAAGGGAGTCTCTAAATCATTTGAAGCCTCGACAATGCCAGAATCTCCGTTGACAACACCGCTATCTCCATTCGGTTCGGGATTTCGAGAATTCTCCATATTCCCATGTCCCAGAGAAGAGTGTGCTTCATCAACATGCTTCTTATGTACAATGGTTTCTTCCTGGATTCATCAACAAAAATTATTATTATTTCATTCAAGGAGATGCCGCGATCACCTGCACGAAAGAGATATTTACATCGACTTCTTCATCAGTACTGGATTCTTGAATTGTTCGCCTGGGAACAAGTTGAAGACCGTCAATAGATGGAGAAAAGGTCTGAAAGGAAATAAAAAAACCTTGGTCTCGTGATCCTAATTGCACGGGAAGGAAAAAGTCATGACACAAGGAGCGCTAGCAACTCACTAAAGAAACGGCTGGGGACTGCACGTCATTTGCTAACATCCTGTAGTCCTTACTTCTGGGTGCTCCGCCCCGAAGACTTTCTTCCATTTCCGAGGAGTCTACATTGATCTGAAACCTCACTACACGATCATCCTGTGGTATAGTTGATGAAATAACCAGGAGTACAACTCAGTATGAAGGATCTCTCACCATCACTCAGAGGTCCCAGAAGTACCATTTCTTGAAGTTGCACCCGCGGAGATGTCATCCCTGGAAACATCGTCTTTGAAAGTGTCATCATGGGAGTCAGTCATTCTTGCAAAGTGGCTGTGACAGATGCATAACATTCAGCGCATCATTCAAAGCGCAGGATTCAACAAAATAACGAATCATGGAATAAAGATGCTCACATCAGCGTCTGCAAAAATGGTAACTTTCAACTCTTACCTGTTTACGATTCCACTAACAGTACATGAGTTAATACTTCAAATCTTGCTCGTTCCTTCAAACCTGCTAAGACGAGCAAACTTCTGACATGATTTTCATAAAACCCTGAACAACCCACATAAATTTTACAATGTGAACATTCACTGGTTTCTCAAAATTTGGACAGACGTCCATTCTACGATTGTGAAAACTCACATATAGACATTATTTTACCATGTATAATGGTCTACATTCAACAGTTGTTCAAAATCAAAACATGATTTTACAAACTATATAAATATTTAACGTGAAACTCACGTAAATTTGGAAAATATATCTATATATATATTTTGCTACCTTGCACGAGCATCTGTCTCTGAAGCGAGAGTATATTCTCAAAGATTTCTGAAAGCTCGCGATAAAAAATTTTCATGAAAGCTCATAAACAAAATTTTATTACTAACAGACGCACGTCTATTTAAAAAAAAAAAAACTTTTCTCTCGTACGAGCATCCACCTTTGAAACGAGAGTTTATTCCACTTTGTGAAATCTCACATATTTAAAAAATAAAATTTTGTTTTTCGTGAAAGCTCATAGACAAAAATTTTATCATTAGACTCAGGTCTATTTTGTTGTTTCTTAAACTAACGAACGAACGAGCGTCCGTGCTAAAACGGATTCCTTTCTTGGGCCCGAACCGCGAATCCTAAACGACCAAAGTTCCATCACCAAATCAGTGGTGCTACCACTTTATGCTCATCAAACGATGCACTATAATGCCACTGAGATCTTCATTCAAGTCATGGTATGCTCGCACTATCAAAATTCGGTAACGTCTTAACTTACGACTAAGTTCAATTACTTATATTGTTTATGACCGAAAAATCACCATTCAATTCTGACTGAGGAACACGGCTTCCCTCACTAAGAAGGGGACTTAATGTATAGATGGTGGATTTTCGACAAAGGCTAAAATCGTAAACCCATAATTATACGAACTCCTGATCCAGCAATCATATGTGAGTATTGAGACACGGGTCTCTCATCGAATCCTCTGACTGAGAATACTTTCTTTCAGAGTACATGCAGATATGTAGTCTCTCGGCTGGACAACAACATATCTCATGAATACTGAACACTTCAGTAATTACTTATATATAGAATCACGAGATTGACGGCTCATAGACAGCTTGCTCTGCTAGTATAAAGCGGTAACGTCTTCAGGATACAAACAATGAGTTTCCCTGACTATATAAAGGATATGAAGCTCCAGCAAGCTCATGTCAGAATAATTAATGTTCCTAGACAGCTTATTCTGCTAGTATAAAGTCATAAGTTAATTATTCCTAAATTCTTGGATTCATCCACTGAATTTCCGAAAATATTCAAATATTTTCGCAGTATTTCGTTACTTCAATCTATGGTTCTTCTCACTAGAATTCCATGGGTTAGTAATAAATATTCAACGCACGGGCGTTTGAGCTACCTTGGAGTAAGCCCCGACTCAAATGGTGTAAGTGTACTCAACGATGATGCACTAACAATCACCGCACGAACGAGTATTTCAAAATACGACGAAACGATGAACCTATGCAAAATAGGAAAGAAAATAATAAATAATTAAAATATTGACCAAGACGCCAGGGGATTGGGCTCATCGACCGGCCGGCCGTGTCATGGCCAATCCCACGCCATTTTTATATTTTATCATATTTTTTGTTAGGTATCATTGGTCTTTGGTACTTAGATTTCGACCAATACTAGGCTTTGGTCTAACATTTATCCAACGTTAGGGCTTGGTACCTGGACTGGACGTTGACTCGGTTAAGTCCCAACTTCTGTTCGTTAATTCTTGATAAATTTATATAATACTATAATTATTTAACGAGATTACAACTATACCCTCAACTTTACTAATATTTACACGATAACCATTCAATATTAACCTCATTCATTCTTTCACTTCCTCCTCCAAACCGTCGTCGCCGCTGCCACCGTCATCAAGAGAAGGAAACAGTTCTTCCCCCATTCAAGCAGAACCATCTAACCAAAACCGGCAAATCTATCTCTTTAAAAATAACATACAAATCCAAAGTACCCACCTGCATTTGCATCTCAACAGCACCATTCAACCCATAGGTCACAATACTTCCTATTCAACACAACCAGCACCACTAGCTTTCAGCTGAATCATAACTCCTTCAAATTTAATACCTGCATCAGTTCATTGTAATACTGTAACTAAAACTGTAACTCAATCATCACATACAAGTGAGCACCACCACTAGAACCTGCAACACCAGTACCATGTTCTCAACTGCAAATTTTCATCTCTTGGAATCATCTCCCAAGCCTTGTAATTTCTCTAATCACCACCACTTATATCTCCATTCAGAACGCATTCATCATAAATTCTCTTCTTCATTGAATCTCCACTATTCCAATATATCTTCTTCACTTGTAAATCCAATCCATGAACCTTAGGTCTTCATTCTGTTAAGAACCATAATTGAAATTGCTTCTTTTTTTTTCCTGATTAATTCCAAGAACATCAACCCTAAATAATCTCCAAATCCTCACTTCTGCACGATTCAAGTTCTAAATCAATCAAACCCATCCAATAATTATGTTTAATTACTTCTTCGATTTGTAACTCAATCAAACCATAATTCCTCAAACAGCTTCTTAATCTCGGATATAAGAGAAAACCCCAATTCTTCACTGAAATTTGAAAATCAGATGTTAATTCCTCTTCTTCACTTTCAGTAATGAAAACCCATCACTACTTCTTCTCAATTAACATCTCAACAAGCAAACCCTAATTCTAATTCTCCCTGCTTCAGTTGTCTTCAATAGAAAACAACCATAACCCAAATCAGAATCACAATTTCACTAACACCTTCCTGGGCTATTTATTTTCTTAGATTTCTGCTTAAACTACGTGAGCGATTTCTCATTTCAGGCAAAAAGAATTTGAGAACGAAAGAGAAGGAAAGAGAAAAATCGACCTAATTTAATTAGGTCAAAAGAGAAGGGATGGTTATAAGCACCCAACAAGTGGATGCTCTGAGCAATTCCATGGGTTTTGTTTTGATGGTGATGAGCAGAGGAATGAAATTAGGGTTCAAAGTTGTGTGAAATCAGTAGAGGGAGGAATCGATTTGCTGCTGTTGACGAGTTTGAGATGGAAATACTGTGTCGAAGTGAGGAATTGGACCGTAGGATTTTTTTTCTTCTTTATAACTGTTAGATAGTAGAACCACTTCAAGGGTATACTTGTAAGCTGGTAATTTAAAATATTTTTATTTCATAAAATTAATTAAAGTGTGGTCATTAACAGTCGATATGAGTCAACGTCCATTCCAGGTACCAAACCCTAACATTTGACAAATGTTAGACCAAAGCCTATTATTGGTCGAAACCTAAGTATCAAAGACTAATTATTCCTTTTTGTTATTTTCCTTGATCTTATGAAAATCCTTTCATTTGAACAAATATCCTTCGTTTTGAGAAAACTCCTCAGTTTCATGGTGTTTCCTTCGCACGAAGGAAATAATATAAAATTGCGAAAAATATTGTGGGGCCGTGATTGTTGGCCAACCGGCCATGCCTTGATCCCGGCCGGCCCCACACCTCATGGTTCCTCATTATTTTATAATTATTTCTCTAATCTCATGAAAACTCCTTCATCTCATGGTATTTTCACAAATCCATGAAAAATAATATAAAATTAGGCAAACTCGTGGGACCGGGGCCCAGCCGGCCGGCCGGCCATGCCCTAGCCGGTCCCACACGCCCCTTTATTTTATTATTATTATTTTAAAGGTTTCCTTCATCCCATGAAACTCCTTGATTTCATGGTATTTCTCTCAAATTAGGAAAATTCCTTCAAATCATGGAAAAATACACATAAAATACATAAAAATTAGGGAAACTCGTGGGACCGGGCCCAAGCCGGCCGGCCATGCCCTAGTCGGTCCCACACGCCCTTATTTTTATTATTTGCTTCCTTGATCCCATGGAAACTCTTTCACTTCAAGGAAACTCCTTAATTTCAACAAATTCCTTTATTTCATGATATTTTCATAAATTCATGAAAAATAATATAAATTTAGGAAAATCACCACGGGACCGTGGTCACTGGCCGGCCGACCATGCCTTGGCCTCAGCGGTCCCATGCTTCAATATTCCTTCATTTTATAATTATTTTCCTTCATCTCATGAAGTTTCCTCAGTTTCAGCAAAACTCTGATTTTATCATATTTTCTCAAATGGTTGCTCAAACGCACGCCAGAAAATATCAAAATTCTTAGGACTGAGACACAGACGTGTTGGCGACGTGAGCATGTTACCTTGACCGACCAAGGTTGGCTCTTTGGCTTGCATGAATGCGGTCCCACGTATTTTCACAATTTGACCTAATTTGCGCAATTGCACATATTAAGTCCAAAACTCTTCCAAATAATTTTGGAATTTCATGGAGTAATCGTCATTCGATCCCACGACCATCCAAGGCTGGTTTCATGACCCCTTGGTCGGTCTCTCACCTCTCCATAATTAATTAGGTTTTATCACCTAAGGCTCGGACAAGCATTTTCAAATAAATGATTAAACCAACATTTAATCATTCTTTCATCAACAAATCACCAACTCTTCAAGAGATCTTGGTATTTTGCTCACGCGACCATATGGACGCTACATAATCGACCCAGGGTCTCATTTATCTGGTCCTCCTTCATTCCATGGTTAATTCTCAAATAAACCATCAATTGGTCATCAATTGATCAAATTAGGGTTTCTGAGTCCAAGGATCATAATTCTGGACTCGAACACTAATAACTTTACGACGATCTCATGATCAGTATTCTTATTTATTATGCTCGGTTCAACTACCAGTATATTAATTAATGTTTTATTTTGGTCACGCTACCAATAATTCATCAGACGAGCAACACTTGCTCAGATGAGCAATATTTGCTCAAACCAAGGAATATTGGTTCAACCCTCAATATTCAACAATTCATCGAATGAGCAATACTTGCTCACCTCAATGTGAGAATTATACCTCTGTCTCAACAAACACGTTCAGTTCATGAGTCTCAGAACATTTTACAGAATCATGTTGAACTCAGCAAATACATGGACTCATCGTCCCATAAAGTCATGAAGTCAACAACTGACTAATTAACCATGAGACGTCAATCGTGTCACATGAGGGATATTAAATAGGGTTTTGGTCTATCGGTCTACTGCACGTGTGTTCATACACACGATGGAATGTGAGCAAGTCGTGCAATTAGTTGAAGGAGTTAACAAAGTCGTGGATGGAAAATCGACCAAGTCTCCGCACGATGAGCAACTAGTTTCAAACACGATTTCCACCTCCCCACTCTTCGATTCCATCAACTGTCACACTTCACGGGATCATGGTTTCTACAATTCCAGCAATATAAATAAGTCTCTGAATCATGATTGAGGATAGAACAACGATCTCACGTCTCACAGACAACACGAGATCAACAGCTCATCAATTGAGCAATTACTCTCAATTGAGCAACTTCAATCATTCAGAACTTATCTTATTCAGAATTCACAACACACCCACAATCTTTGATTACCATTGATTCCACACATTTCTCAGATTCCCTCCTACAGATCAGCCCATCCTCTCTTGTGACCGAATTTACTCTTGAACGACCATTGTCTTGGTTTAGGTCGGAGTACTACAGATTGATCTGTCGAATTCAAAGCACTCCCTTCTTGCAGTGCATCTTTTTGAGGTTGAACATTTCGCTCGGTTCAAGGAGTCTCCTACGTACGGTCGTCTCCTCAATCCCGTAAAAACCAGCAAATCGTTTTGCCCCATCCACACTTTGTTACCAAGGCAAAACCCTGATTTGAAATACTATATAAAGGAGACATCTAGTATTGTGCAAAACTAATCCCCGCACCTTACGTGTGATACTAGTTTGCGTACTAGAGTCGGTTCTCCTTTAACCTTTGGTTTTCTTCTTCTAAAACCAGGTTAATGACTTAAAGACTTCATTGGGATTGTGAAGCCAGACCGATACTACTTTTATCGTAGTTGTGTGATCTGATCTTGCATCTTCTATCGTACGAGTACAATCAGATTGATTGGATTGAGATTTGATATCTCCGATAGGAAAGATATAAAAAGTAATCACAAACATCTTTGTCTCATTGTTTGTGATTCCACAACATCTTGTTTCGCTACCATATGATTAAGATTGTTGTGAGGTGATTGATTAATCTAGGCTGTTTTTCGGGAATATAAGACCGGATTATCAATTGGTTCATGTTCGCCTTTATTTTTATCAAAAGACGGAACAAAAACTTTAGGGTTTTTCTGTGGGAGACATATTGATCTTTTGATATACTTGTCTGTGTGAGACAGATTTGTTTATTGTCAAAGCCTGCGATTTTGGGTCGTAGCAACTCTTAGTTGTGGGTGAGATTAGCTAAGGGAATCAAGTGCGCAGTATCCTACTGGGATCAGAAGCGAAGGGAGTACAACTGTACCTTGGATTGGTGGGAGAGTGATTGGGGTTCAACTACAGTCCAGTCTGAAGTTAGCTTGGAGTAGGCTAGTGTCTGTAGCGGCTTAATACAGTGTATGTTTAATCTGGACTAGGTCCCGGGGTTTTTCGGCATTTGCGATTTCCTCGTTAACAAAATTTTCTGGTGTCTGTGTTATTTCAATTTCCGCATTATATTATTTTATCTTTATAATTGAAATAATACAGGTTGTGCGTTAGATCAATCAATTGGAGAATCCGATCTAACGGTTGTTGATTGATATTGATCGACACTTGGATATTGGTCTTTGGTACCATCCAAGTTATTCCTTGTATTTGATTAGTACTCGCAGTTTCTGTTTGAGGAAATCAAATCAAAAGAGAGATATAAACTCGTTGATATACTTTTAGTTGATTGAGTCTTGTTGATTCTCTTAAAAGTATATTCGAGTTTGTCCATACAGATTGCTAAGAGAAATATTGGGTGTTGTTGTTAGACCCCCGCTTTTTCAATTGGTACCAGAGCCGGCAAACACCTTAAACCTAATAATTTTGTGTTTGTTCGTTCCTTAAAAATTGTCCCATGGGAAATTTCTTTGGAAAACTTTCTCTTGGCATCTGTAGCGCACGCCCGATTTCCTTAAATATTGTTCAAAGATTATTATGGCTAAAAACTCTGGGTGCTCATGATAATCTTACTTCATCTAAAAGGGAAGATTTAGATGTTAAGAATCAATCAGAAGGAGAAAATAAAAAGAAGGAAAGATTGATAAAACGCTCGACACGCTCAAGGATATGGAACCTCACTAGATTAACTCTTGATCTCTTTGAGGAATACTATCGTGGTGGATCAATTGATAAAGATCTATTCAAAGCTTTCGAAGGCGTTTTTAAATTCTTAGAAAAACTTAAATCTGTTAAGTGTAAGAATCGTTCCGAAAAGGGTTCTGTATGTGTTGAATCTGTTAATACCATGCAACCCAGAAATCGGAGGTATCCTCCTTCTATCCAGAACAAACGAAGGATATAAATCTCTAACTGCCCTGACTATCATCATTACTTTGATTATACTACAGGGACTGTTCACACATATCAACCAGAAATGTCGCATGAGAATCCCTCTGCGCATTTTGCCGCTTGGTAACAATGATGGCAATTCCCCATTTGCATATATCTTGGAATGGGGAAAGAAAATGGTTTGAGTTGTGTACAGTTTTGTTATTGTGTTTAAACATCAATTTTAGCTTTCTATCGCATCCGTTGTCGTTCACATGTGTGTTATCACGGAATGCATAACCTTTAATGTGCAAATGGCTAAGGAAATCCCATCTTTCTTATATGGGTCTCGGTTCATGAACGGGTCCAAGCCCATTTGTGGCCTTATAAAGAAGAAGTTCGCGCACCCTAGTCTTCTTCATCACCCGTCCTCGTACATGAACCTCTAGGGTTTTGTGTGTTTCCTCCATTGAAGCTTCATTGGAAAAATTGAAAGAAAGGGTGTTCAAGATTCAATCCAAGTAAGTATTTTTCTCTTGATCCTTTCATTTTTCTAGTCCCATGATGAATTCTAGAAGCAATAAAAGGAGCCTTAAAAACCCAAAAACCTCTAGCTTGAATTCTTCTTGTGACCAAAACTCTTTTAGAATTAGGTTTGTGGATGATTCTTGTGTTAGAATGTTTGATAAGATTGCTTCAAAAGGTTTCATCCTAGAAAAGAAATTGGATTTTTCTAGTGGGCATGAAGAGGATTTGGTATGCTTTAAAAAATTCAAGCTTGGAAATATCTTTGATGGTCTTGGTCAAGGATTTGATTCTCTTACAAGGATTTTCTATCCCAATATTCATGATGTTGATTACAACAAGATGGAATTAAAATCCATGATTGGTAGAGAAAGGTTTCTTGTTGATAGAGAATTAATTTCAAGGATTACCAAAATCCCGTTGGGGAACGTACGGCTTCCTAGACAAAGTGATGAACGTCCATCTTGTGATGATATCTCAGATGGGCTTTGTGGCAAGAAGGTAATTTGGAATCAAGGAAAGTTCCCTACTAATGATCTTAGTATTGCTTTGATGGCTTTTGGAAAACTTGATATCCCCAATCTTTGTCCCTCCACAATTTAAAATTCTTGGTGGAGTCAAGACTGTAGATGGTGGATTTTCGACAAAGGCTAAAATCGTAAACCCATAATTATACGAACTTCTGATCCAGCAATCAGACGCGAGTATCGAGACACGGGTGTCTCATCGAATCTCTGACTGAGAATACTGTCTCTCAGAGTACATGCAGATATGTAGTCTCTCGGCTAGGCAACGGCATATCTCATGAATACTGAACACTTCAGTAATTACTTCTATATAGAATCACGAGATTGGACGGCTCCTAGACAGCTTGCCTGCTAGTATAGAGCAATAACGTCTTCAGGATACGAACAACAGTTTTCCCTGACTATATAAAGGATATGACGCTTCAACTATATCATGTCGCTCATAATAATTAATGCTCCTAGACGATCGTATTAGTATAGAGCCATCAATTAATTATTCATAAATTCTTGGATTCATCCACTGAATTTCTGAAAATATTCAAATATTTTCGTAATATTTCGTTACTTCAATCTATGGTTCTTTCTAGCAGAATTCCATGGGTTAGTAATAAATATTCAACGTACGGGCGTCTGAGTTACCTTCGAGTAAGCCCCGACTCAAAAGGTGAAAGTGTATTCGACGATGATGCACTAACAATCACCAGAACGCACGAACGAGAATTTCAAAATACGACGAAACGATGAACCTATGCAAAATAGGAAAGAAAATAATAAATAATAAAATATTGACCAAGGCGCTGGGGGACAGGGCCCACTAGCCAGCCGGCCGTGCCGTGGCCAGTCTCACGCCAGTTTTATATTTTATCATATTTTTGTTATTTTCCTTGATCTTATGAAAATCCTTTCATTTGAACAAATATCCTTCGTTTTGAGGAAACTCCTCAGTTTCATGGCGTTTTCTTCGCACCAAGGAAATAATATAAAATTAGGAAAAATGTCGTGGGGCCGTGTTTATTGGCCAGATGTCCATTCCTTGATCCCGGCCGGCCCCACACCTCATGGTTCCTTATTATTTTATTAATATTTCCCTATATAGATGGTGGATTTTCGACAAAGGCTAAAATCGTAAACGCATAATTATACGAACTACTGATCCAACAATCAGATGTGAGTATTGAGACACGGGTCTCTCATCGAATCCTCTGACTGAGAATACCGTCTCTCAGAGTACATGCAGATATGTAGTCTCTTGGCTGAACAACGACATATCTCATGAATACTGAACACTTCAGTAATTATTTCTATATAGAATCACGAGATTGACGGCTCCTAGACAGCTTGCTCTGCTAGTATAGAGCGATAACGTCTTCAGGATACAAACAACAAGTTTCCTGACTATATAAAGGATTTGAAGCTCCAGCAAGCTCAAGTCAGAATAATTAATGCTCCTAGACAGCTTGCTTTGCTATTATAGAGCCATAAGTTAAATATTCCTAAATTCTTGGATTCATCCACTGAATTTCCGAAAATATTCAAATATTTTCGCTATATTTCGTTACTTCAATCTATGGTTCTTCCCAGCAGAATTCCATGAGTTAGTAATAAATATTAAACGCACGGGCATATGAGCTACCTTGTAGTAAGCCCCGGCTCAAAAGGTGCAAGTGTACTCAACGATGATGCACTAACAATCACCGCACGAACGAGTATTTCAAAATACGACGAAACGATGAACCTATGCAAAATAGGAAGGAAAATAATAAATAATTAAAATATTGACCAAGGCGCCATGGGATTGGGCTCACCGACCGGCCGGCCGTGCCATTGCCAATCCTACGCCAGTTTTAAATTTTATCATATTTTTTGTTATTTTCCTTGATCTTATGAAAATCTTTTCATTTGATCAAACATCCTTCGTTTGAGGAAACTCCTCAGTTTCATGGTGCTTCTTTCGCATGAAGGAAATAATATAAAATTGGGAAAAATATTGTGGGGTCGTGATTGTTGGCCAACCGGCCATGCCTTGATCCAGGCCGGCCCCACACCTCATGGTTCCTCATTATTTTATTATTATTTCCCTAATCTCATGAAAACTCCTTCATCTCATGGTATTTTCATAAATACATGAAAAATAATATAAAATGAGGGAAACCCATGGGACCGGGCCCCACCCGGCCGGCCATGCCCTAGCCGGTCCCACACGCCCCTTTATTTTATTATTATTATTTTAAGGTTTCCTTCATCCCATGAAACTCCTTGATTTCATGGTATTTTTCTCAAATTAGGAAAATTCCTTCAAATCATGGAAAAATACACGGAAAATACATAAAAATTAGGGAAACTCATGGGATCGGGCCCAAGCCGGCCTGCCATGCCCTAGCCGATCCCACACGCCCTTATTTTTATTATTTTAATATTATTTGCTTCCTTGATCCCATGGAACTCCTTCATTTCAAGGAAACTCCTTAATTTCAACAAATTCTTTTATTTCATGATATTTTCATAAAATCATGAAAAATAATATAAAATTAGGAAAAGGCACCATGGGACCGTGGTCACTGGCCGGCCGCCCATACCTTGGATTCAGCGGTCCCACGCTTCATCATTCCTTCACTTTATAATTATTTTCCTTCATCTCATGAAGTTTCCTCAGTTTCAACAAAACCCTGATTTTATTGTATTTTCTCAAATGGTTGCTCAAACGCACGCCAGAAAATATCAAAATTCTCAGGACTGAGACGCGGACTTGTTGACGTCGTGAGCATGTTACCTTGACCGACCAAGGTTGGCTCTTTGGTTCGCAATGATCCGGTTGTTGTAGTTTTGAAAGTGGTAGTAAAAGTTCGTTGCTCGGACTTGTAAAATATACACAATATTTGTCACAATGGGCGAGAGGTACTGGGACTAGGATTCCGCCAATTTCATTTCTTAAGGTTCAAATAATAATTCTTTTATCAATAATAGCTCAAAAAATATATTAAATATATCGACTCTAATTTATTGCCAAGATTGATTCTCAAAATATTAGGTGTAAATGTTAAGCATGGGACATCAAATCATCTAAGCTAACCATGACCCATCAAATCAAATCACAACTAATTAATTTAAATAATAATTTCAATTAAAATTAATGCAAAAGTCATGAAAAGAATTAAATATAATTACCCAAGTGTGAAATAAGGCTTCCTCCATTGCCCCAGTGTTGGGATTTAGCTTCTCATATTAATCATAATCTCAAAATACATGTATGTTGCTCAAAAGTTGATTAAAATGATAAAAATGAGTAAAACAGTGAATGTACGACCCACAAGAGGCGTCACAAAAAGAACGATAAGAGACAGATGCTGCTGATATTTAGACTGCGCTGCGACCCACGGTTGTGCGTCTTAGACACTGGTGATAAACGACTGTCATCGCGAGTCCATTCTTCGTGTTCTTGGTATTCTTCATCAGCAGCAGCAGCAGCAACAGAGTTTCATCAACTCTTGATTTCTGCTTCTCTGGACCTCCTCTAGACCCCAAACTCTCGACAGCCTCTTCCCAATGACCGATACTTATATTTATAGTGTTTTGGAGCAAGAAATCCGACCATTGATTGCGTATATTTTCTCTTTAATTCGATTATTTTTTGGTGCCCAAAAATGAGAATACTTACCATTTATAGAATTTACAAACGTTAACTCGCTCCCAAAACGCTCCAAATTAGTTTTTTCATGCCTCAGAAGCTTTCCCGCACCTCCACATCACTCCATGCACAGCAGAAACACACTTGAGCTCGCTTACAGTGCGTGTTTCTCTGTTTTGGTTTGGTGAATCGAACCAGGAATTTTAGCCAAAATTGACCGATTCCGTCACCCATACTGTGTTCCTCAACCTATATCACATCTCTATACCAAAATTCAGCCATTGAATCGACCTAACACTACTTCATTGGTTCGATCGAAAATTCTCTTGTGCTGTGAACATTTTCCCCGCCAAAATCGATATTCAAATGAAGAAGAGGGGTGTCCCCCTATCCTGTCTTGGTGTCCCCTTAGTAATTTGGGCTGAAATAGTAATTCTTGGGTTGAAATAGTAATTTTTCAGGTTTCCTCCGGGACATTTCTGGGACGTTTCCGGGACATTTCTGGGGTGCCTTTAGTACTTTTCTCCGGGGTGTAAATCATCACTTTTTCAGCAACTCTTTCCATACAAGGGTATTTTCTCCAAAAACACCTAAACAAACATAAAAACACCATAATGAGAACAAATGGGTACTAATAAAATACATAAAAGAGATCAAAATAGACATATAAATGCGTCTATCACCAGTCCCACGTATTTTCATGGTTTGACCTAATTTGTGCAATTGCACGTATTAGGTCCAAGACTCTTCCAAATAATTTTGGAATTTCATGAAGTGATCGTCATTCGATCCCACGACCATCTAGGGTTGGTTTCATGACCCCTTGGTCGGTCTCTCACCTCTCCATAATTAATTAGGTTTTATCACCTAAGGCTCAGACGAGCATTATATGAAAAATGATTGAACCAGCATTTGATCATCTTTTCACCAACTCTTCTAGGGGTCTTGGTATTTGCTCACGCGAGCATATGGACGCTACATGATCGACCCACGGTCTCATGTAGCCGGTCCTCCTTCATTCCATGGTTAATATTTCAATAAACTATCACTCGGTCATCAATTGATCAAATTAGGGTGTCTGAGTCCAAGGATCATAATTCCAGATTCGAACGCTAATAATTTTACAACGATCTCATGATCACCATTTTATTATACTCGGTTCAACTACCAGTATTCTAATTAATGTTTTATTTCGGTCACGCTTCCAATAATTCATCAGATGAGCAATAATTTCTCAAACCAAGGAATATTGGTTCAACTATCAATATTCAAAAATTCATTGAATGAGCAATACTTGCTCACCTCAACGTGAGAATTACACCTCTGTCTTAACGGACACGTTCAATTCATGAGTTTCAGAACATTTTGTAGAATCATGTTCAACTCAGCAAATACATGGACTCATCGTCCCATGAAGTCAGCAACTGACTAAATACACGTCTGCCCTGCAGACTCCACGTTCACTAGACATTAATCGTGTCACTTGGGGGGATACCAACTAGGCTTTTGGTCTGGCGGTCTACGACACATGTGTTCATACACATGATGGAATGTGAGCAAGTCGTGCAATCGGTTGAAGGAGTTAACAAAGTAGTGGATGGAAAATCAACCAAGTCTCCGCACGATGAGCAATTGGTTTCAAACACGATTTCCACTTCCCCACTCTTTGATTCCATCAACTGTCACACTTCATGGGATCATGGTGTCTATAATTCCAGCAATATAAATAAGTCTCTGAATCATGATTGAAGAGAGAACAACGATCTCACGTCTCACAGAAAACACGAGATTAACTTTACATATGAGCAATTACTCTCAACTGAGCAACTTCAATCATTCAGAACTTATCTTATTTAGAATTCACAACACACCCACAATCTTTGATTACCATTGATTCCACACATTTCTCAGCTTCCCTCCTACAGATCAAGCCATCCTCTCTTGTGACCGAATTTACTCTGGAACGACCATTGTCTTGGTTTAGGCCGGAGTACTACAGATTTATCTCTCGAATTCAAAGCACTCCCTTCTTGCAGTGCATCTGTGTGAGGTTGAACATTTCGCTCGGTTCAAGGAGACTCCTCCGTATGGTCGTCTCCTCAATCCCGTGAAAACCAGCAAATCGTTTTTCCCCATCTATAGATTGGAGACCACAGTGGGAGATCATTCTCTCGGTTGCAATCTCACAATTTCACAAGATGGCCGGTCTTAGGTCTGGGTTAGTCACAGGTTCCAATGCAAACGGCGCTAGCACCAGCAACAAAAACAACAACAACAACAACGACAACGAGGACATCCCAAAAACGATTCTGTCCTCTAACACTGACGGTGGTGATGTCACTCATCCTCACATCAACGCGGAGGGTCATCCTTTGTTCGACCGACACCCTGAGGAATTCAGAGGAAATCCACCACCTACCATTGCTGATCTCATCAAAGTGCAAGAGTCTCTTGCAAAGAATCAAACTGATATGGTTACAACACAGAAGGAGCTATTTAATCAACTGAAGGCTCTCACTGATACAATGTCAGGGAAGACCCAAGGAAAAGGAAAAGAGAAGGAAAAATCCTCAGACGCTGATCCTGAGGTAACTATGATTCATACAGTGGATGATGATGAAGTCCGCAAAGATGCGGATGATCCATCGGCGAAAGAATCATCAAACTTCATTACTCGGGAAGATTTAAAACACCTTATGGAGAACCGTGGAAAGGACAAGACCCCACATGTCCACCGTCACCAGCCTCCATACCCTGCTGCTACACAGAGGATTCCTCTTCCGAAAGGTTATATCTCTCCAACCTTTACTTTGTATGACGGAACCGGCAATGCTCGGGAACATGTTTCTCGGTTCCTGGAAGCTTTGGGTGAACATGAGCATAACCATGTTGTTCGCCTCAAAGAATTTTCAAAATCCTTAAAAGGAAGAGAGTACACTTGGTACAACAACATCACACCAGGAACTATGAACAGTTTGGGAGAAATGGTTAATGCTTTCTATGGAAAGTATTTCTTCGTTTCAGAGCAAGTTACCCTCTCTGATCTCGGAAGGATGTTTCAAAAGAACAACGAACATCCTAACGATTATGTGAAAAAGTTCAGAGTTCAAGCGTTGGATTTCCATGATCCGAATGTCACAGAGCAACAACTTGTGGACTTATGCATCAACGGAATGATTCCATTCTACAGAGCCTTATCGGAGAATCTCAGGTTCTAGACCTTCTCAGAACTCCATGAAGCAGCCAAGAGGTCGGCAACTACTGCACCTGCTTTATTAGAAAGGACTAAGACTGCAAAAGCTGAAGAACCACGAGAGGACAGAGGAAGCAACAGACGTTTGTTCAACAAACAATACAACCTTCAACCTTCCACAAATGTTTTCGCAGAAGGAAGCAAACGGAAAGCTGATCCAAAACATAAGCATACTTCCTCAGCCCCTTCAAAGGCGCAAAATAAAGATAATGGGCAAGCTCCTCCTCGACACACGGAAGATCCAGAAGCACCTGATTTTCCCTGCTCCATTGAAGAAGTTATCGAATTATTGGACGCCTGGATTCAATACGGTGCAATCAAGTTGCCATATGTCAAGAAGGAACCAACTGAAGAGGCCATGAAAATCCTCGGTATTGTCGCTTTCATAGGTTCGTCAGTCACCCCACAAGTGATTGTAAAACTTTGAAACGCATATTTAGAGAAAAGGTAGAATCGGGAGAACTCAACCTGGAGACTGAAGGAGTACACAGAAACCCCCTTCCAGTCCGAACCTTTACCATCTCTGAGCCTCCCTTCAAAGAAGCAGTTCAATATTTAATCGAGCATGTCTGCGAATTGCTATACTTATCAATGGCTCAAAGGAAAGACATGTTTGTAGCATTAAACCACATCGTGTCAGGAAAGCGTCTTTTGATTCAAGAGACACTCACTGAGCCTCCAGCAACGGACAAAGAAATGTATGACTGGGGACTGCTCACCACGGTGCACATCAAAGGAAACGAGTTCAAGAGAGCATTTGTTGATGTCGGCACTGCCGTCAACATCATACCTTTGAAAACTCTCAGAGCCGCTGGCATTACTCGACAAGAAGATACTCAGGCCCCCATGGAAATCAAAGATCACAAAGGAGTTTCCAGGGACGCGTACGGCTACGTCATCCTCAAAGTCAAAGAAAATTTGGTCTGCACTGAGACCAAGTTTTACATAATCCGAGAAGATCCAGGATATGATATGATTCTTGGACGCACATGGATTCATGATGGGAATGTGACGCTGACACCTTCAATTACACATCTCTCCGCTGAAGAAACCTCTGACTCAGAGGAAGAGAAAGAAGATACCTCACCGTTCGAGTATCTGGAGGAGGTCAAAGCCTTGACAGAACTTACACAAAAGCCTGAAGAACACCCAAACGCTTTCGTCAAGAGATTTCGCACTCAGGCAAGTCTTATTCCTTCTCATGTGCCCATATCGTCAGTTTTCAAATATGCTTATTTGGTTCAAGGGCTTCACTTTGCAAACAATTTAGCAATCGCAAAATGCTATGAGTGGATAATCTCGCCTCAGCAATATTTCACCCAATGGTTGGGTCCAGAATCTCTTCAAGTGGATCATCCTATCAACAGATTCATTGCTGAAGATGTGGCTAAGCATGACAGACATTACGAGGGATACTCCTTCCTGCACGAGTGTCCATATGTGCCACAACCACGGAATCCCACCACACGAGGAATTCCGAACCAACGGAAGATATCCAAAGAGCGGACGACCAAACCTAACAAATTTTATGAAGGGGACCTGGTTCTCAAAGCAGTTCAGCGCAATATTCACTCGGCAAGAAACTCCAATTGGGAAGGACCATTTATGGTTGCTAAAACCATATACTACAAACTGATCAACACAGATGGCAGAACCCTGCCAGTAATTCACGAGAGTTGGCTTAAGGCGTATGTCTGAAATTATTAGGCGTTTGAGGTACTGGGCGTTTGAAGCATTCATGGCATCTGGATTTGGAATTTAGGATTTTCTTTCATTGTATTTCAATTCCTCCAAAACGTTTGCAATACTTGCAATCAGTATTTGAATTCAGCAATTTATCAAAATTCAGTTCATACTTCTTAAAAGAAAATCTCTATCAAATCCAAAAGAAAATCCTTAACCATATACCAATCCAAAACTAGCTAATATCAAAACCCAAATAAAAACCTCACATCTCTCAGAAGTTCAGAATTTCAAGAGATTATGAAAAAGAAATCAAAGAAAATAAGCAAAAAAAGGGTTTTTGCTCCTCTGCATCCTTCAAGACTTGCAAAGATGCCTTCTCCTTGTTCAGTTCTTCAGTCAGCCTGACAATCTTGTTGTTCTCACATGAGTCCTTGATAGCGTTCATTTGCTTACGAAGCCACTTCACATTGAAGCCAAGTCTTTCTGAATTCTCCAAATTAAACTCCCAATCAAAGAGTATATATGGAGTCACAGTATTTCTGGCCCTAATGCATATATCACTCACTACACACAAGATAATACCTACTTGCATTATTAAGGCATAAGCACGTCCAGGGTTCTTATCAACGATCATGTGACCAAACTTCTTCCATATTTTCTCATACAAGCCTGCATATCCAATGGGAACGCTGAATCCACCAACTAGTTCATGATACGGGAGTGAAGCATCAAATGGAGGATCAAAAGAAACTCTTTCACTTGGATATTCATGCACCACTATACGGTTCTCAATTACTGGGGCAGCTTCTACAATCAGGGCAACAATATTCTCTACCGGTGTTTCAGTTTCTTCTATCACTGAAGCAGCAACAATCTGGGTTTCCACAACTTCAGTGACAAACTTCTCATGGCCTTGAAGTGCAGGGATGGTTGTTTCTTCATCAATAACAGTTCGAGTTATCCTCATTGGATTCAATATCCTCAACTTCGGTATTTGACACCTAATACGAAGATTACATGAGGTTAGAGTCATTTAAGCATGAAACCAAGTGAGATTATAAAATACAGTATACAAGCAATTAAAAATCATCAAAGTTCATCATTATGCACCCAAGATGCGAGCAAATAGCATGAAAGTCATGAATATACGTTTTACGGTAACCTCGTCTGAAGAAACTGTACTCTTCCCTGTACTAGAAGACAAACTGGGAGAAATCTACAAGGAATATGAAGATGGGTTATATACCATTCTCTTCGTATGGATGTTCTCTAGACTGTGTCAAAATTCCATAACAATTCGATGAACGAGCAAGGATATGTGGCCAAAACATTGAGCAACATACCATCTGAAAAGTTCTGAAAGTCTCCTGGAAGTTTACTATTTCGCCTTTTTCAGACCCTGAACGTGCTCAAAACTTAAAAGCTTATTTGTTAAAGCTTGGAAATTTTCCGTGCATGAATATGCATATGAAGATCATGAAAATCCGACTCCATATGAAGGTTTTACGGCATTTTTACTAAAAAACTGAGTTCTGAATTTTCTGACGACGAATTTCGACTAAGTTTTTCGTATATACACATGGATTCTCATTCATTCATTCAAAAATCATCACTTTCATAATTCTATGAAGGGGATACAAGACATGTACTTACTTGGGGAGTCTCCGAAGTGTTCGAGGAATTGAGATTGTCCGTGTTAACGACAAAGGGCTCATTACTTCTATTCAGCTCTGATTCTTTGGAAGTGCCTTCGTCTCTATTCTCAGAAGATGGTCGAGTATCAGCACTCTCCGTCTCCATGACGACATCCTCCTGGACACATCCTCAACAATCAACATTTTATCTAAAAAGTATCATAATTGAATATGCGAAGGGATACTTACGGCTTCTTCTTCATCGCTCAAATCAGGATTTGTTGCAGAAAACCGAAGACCATCGATACTTGATGGAGTAAAATTCTGCAACGGAATAACAACATTGGTTTCATGATCCTAATAATGTGGGCGAGAAAAATTCACGACAAGGGGAATACCGATAACTCACCAAAGAACCAACTGGGGACTTTATAGTATTAGGTAACAGCTTATAACTTTTGTTCATTCCTTCTCCACCGTGAACAATCGCTTCAGTTTCTGAGAAATCTACACGGATTCGAGGTCTTATATCACGACCGTCCTGTGGTAAAATTCAGTAACATAATTAGAATACAGTTCTCATAATTTCATGAAGATTATATGAAGAAACATACCTGAGAAGATCCTGGAGACGATTTTCGTTTATCACCAGAGAGATACTTCAATCTTGGTCGACCAGAAATCATCTCAGTAGAAGGAGGATCCTTCACTGGAGGCTGACCATCCATCACGTAATCACGCAACCGCTGAAGTTGATCCCAAAAGTCTACATAACCTGGAGTTACATATGCAAATCTCTCGGAGCAAGGGAACCAGTAATTACTTCCTTCCACATGAGTATGGTCTAAATGGGTTCTAAGTTATTCAATTGATGGCTTCCTCCTTCGAAAAGTTGGAACACACTGATCCATACCCATTTGTCGAGTTTCTCTGTCAATATTATATTCCTCCACTGAAAGTCCTCCGTATATAGCCGATATCAAATGACCAGAGGTGCAACTCAACATGAAAGATCTTTCGCCATCACTCAGATTTGCACCAGACATCAGCATCACACTCTCTCCAGTATTGGAAGTTGTTGCTGGGAAACATAAGCAGGAACTGACACCCACGGGCGGAAGTTGAACTCAGATTCATCATCCAACACATCAATGAGGCGTGCTTTAAACCGAGGTTGCTTTGTAGACCAACGCATGATCCTGGCATTATCTTTTTCAGAGAAAATGTGACGAGCATCAGCATTCGGTCCTTGCAAAATATTACGTGGAATAGGCGCATAATTCTTGAAGTGCTCCCACATCAAAGCTTGAAGAAACATCGTATTGGCATAGCACTCAATCTTCATAAAGCCATTCAATACACTGGAGTCTATAACCAAGGAGTCTAAGTTAGAATACAAAGAACCCAGGAACATGCTACCTATTGGGAGTTGCTCACCTTGAGCCATATTGATAGCAAAGGGGATCACGAAGGGCTTCAACAAGTTTCCACTTTCTTCAAATATGTCTCTCGACATCCATAAACATAAGAAGGCAGCAATGGGTAACATACCGTCGATGGGACTATCAGAAACCTCGTCTTTTGGCCACCAGGGTGTCAACCAGTGAGCATAGAAACCTTTACTGCCAGACGCCTTATTCACTTCCTCCATTGCAGCTGTCAAGATGTTGGAAATTGCAGTCTCCTCATCTGAAAGATCTCCAGGGAGATTGCCCGTGATTGGGAGATGCATCAAAGCAGCCACATCCTCTAAGGTAACGGTAAACTCTCCCCATCTGCATATACAGGTGTGAGTGGGAATACACCAACGAGCAAGTAAGGCCACAATACCTCTCGCATCACGGAAAATGAATAAGTTTCCAGAAGCCTGAATAGCTCTCGTCACTTGCGCCTGATCGAGCATAGCCCTGACATGAGGGAAACCCAGCATATGTCTCGCCCATCCGGAGAATTTTTCCAAAGGTCGTCGGGAAAGTTTAAACTCTATGATTGATGCAAGGAAGATACCTCGTTCAAGACAAAACCGAATCACTGTCTTAGGAGTCACCAATTTCTTCTGAGTAACATTTCTGGGATTTATCAGAAGACGATACGATGGAGATTTGAGATGTTTTTCAGCTTCCTCATGAACCTCAAAAAATGCATCATCCACATTCGAAATATTCTTAATTCCAGAGGCTTCATCCTCTTCTTCGCCAATGAAAGTATCATCCATGCATGTCTCATCTCTGGAGATATCATCATCAATACACATTTCATCTCTCGAAGTGTCATTAGCCTGGGAGTTAGACATCTTTGCGAAGTAGCTGTAAAATTCACACTGCATTCTATTTCAGTATATCATCCGATATGAAATTCAACAAGATGATGAAGTCATGCAAATGGAAATGCTAGCATCTGCAAAAATGGTAACTCTTAGCTCTTACCTTTTACACTTCCACTAACGATAGTGATAGTAATGCTAGAGTTAACACCTCAAAAATCGTTCGTCTCTTAGAAACCTATAAAAACGAACGAAACTCAAATTCTCACAAAATCATGGACATTTCTACTGTGTGAACATTCACCATGGAATTATGAAAAACTAAAACAATATCTCATCATAAATAATTGTTTACTTTGAACATAATTAAAAAATCAATTTTGAAAATATATGTTTACAAAACATGAAATAATAACTCACGTTTTATTTTTAGTGAGTAAAAACTCATGAAAAAAAAAGTACACCCTTTTCCGTGAAAGCATGTCACGGTTTTGTATGCAAATATATTTTTCATGGACAGACCATGATTTTATATATAAAAAAAAACTCTTTTCCTTCGTATCGTCGTTCGTCTTTAAAACGAAAGTTTATTTCAATTTTGTGAGAGCTCACACCTTATAAGATAAAGTTTTGATTTACATGAAAGTTCATAAACAAAATTTTATCACTGGACACAAGTTCATGTATAAAAAAAAAATTCCTTCGTACTATCGTCATTCTCTAAAACGAAGGTTTATTTCGGTTTCATGAAAATTCACTCTTTTTATGATAAAACCTTGGTTCACATGAAATCTCATAAACTAAGTTTTATCACTGGACCTAGGTCTACATATATTAAAAAAATATCCCTCCTAAATCAGGTATTATTATTAGTTTTCAAAACTAACGATCGAACGAACATACGTTTTCAAAAACGAGAGTTTTTCAACAAAACTCGCACTAATATATGCACATATATGATTTCAACATGATCACTTCATGAAACTCATATGAACATCAGCAAAAGAAAAATCCACACCTGGTCGGCGCCGGCCGAAAGTTGGTCGGACGGTGGCGGCAGCGGTCGGTGCTCCGGCGTGAAAATTTTCTCCTCCTGCTGCTGGCGTGAAGGTAGTGGAGAGGTGATGAAGGTGCTGGTTGTGGGTAAAATAATAAAAAAGAAGGGATTAATTCCCTTTTATATCAAATTTTAATTCCAAAAACCTAATTTTACAAGGATTTCCTTATTGGGCCCGGCCCACGAATCCTAAACGACCAAGGTCCCGTCGTCCAAACCAGCGGTTCAACACCAATTTATGCTCATTAAACGATGCTCTATCATGTCACTGGAATCTTCATTCAAGTCATGGTTTTCTCGTACTATCAAAATCCGGTAACATCTTAACTCACAACTAAGTGCAATTACTTATATTGTTTATGACTGGAAAATCACCATTCAATGTTGACTGAGGAACACGACTTTCCTCACTAAGCAGGGGAATTAAGGTAGATGGTGGATTTTCGACAAAGGCTAAAATCGTAAACCCATAATTATACGAACTCCTGATCCAGCTATCAGATGTGGGTATTGAGACACGGGTCTCTCATCGAATACTCTTACTGAGAATACTGTCTCTCAGAGTACATGCAGATATGTAGTCTCTCGGCTGGACAACATCATATCTCATGAATACTGAACACTTCAACAATTATTTCTATATAGAATCACGAGATTGACGGATCCTAGACAGCTTGCTCTGCTAGTATAGAGCGATAATGTCATCAGGATACAAACAACAAGTTTCTCTGACTATATAAAGGATATGAAGCTCCAGCAAGCTCATGTCGGAATAATTAATGCTCCTAGACAGCTTGCTCTGCTAGTATAGAGCCATAAGTTAATTATTCCTAAATTCTTGGATTCATCCACTGAATTTCCGAAAATATTCAAATATTTTCGCTATATTTCGTTACTTCAATCTATGGTTCTTCCCAGCAGAATTCCATGAGTTAGTAATAAATATTCAACGCACGGGCGTCTGAGCTACCTCCGAGTAAGCCCCGGCTCAAAAGGTGCAAGTGTACTCAACAATGATGCACTAACAATCACCGCACGAACGAGTATTTCAAAATACGACGAAACTATGAACCTATGCAAAATAGGAAGGAAAATAATAAATAATTAAAATATTGACCAAGGCGCCATGGGATTGGGCTCACCGATCGGCCGGCCGTGCCGTTGCCAATCCCACGCCAGTTTTATATTTTATCATATTTTTTGTTATTTTCCTTGATCTTATGAAAATCTTTTCATTTGAACAAACATCCTTCGTTTGAGGAAACTCCTCAGTTTCATGGTGCTTCCTTCGCACGAAGGAAATAATATAAAATTGGAAAAAATATTGTGGGGTCGTGATTGTTGGCCAACCGGCCATGCCTTGATCCCGGCCGGCCCCACACCTCATGGTTCCTCATTATTTTATTATTATTTCCCTAATCTCATGAAAACTCCTTCATCTCATAGTATTTTCATAAATACATGAAAAATAATATAAAATTAGGGAAACCCGTGGGACCGGGCCCCAGCCGGCCGGCCATGCCCTAGCCGGTCCCACACGCCCCTTTATTTTATTATTATTATTATTTTAAGGTTTCCTTCATCCCATGAAACTCCTTGATTTCATGGTATTTCTCTCAAATTAGGAAAATTCCTTTAAATCATGGAAAAATACACGAAAAATACATAAAAATTAGGGAAACTCGTGGGACCGGGCCCAAGCCGGTCGGCCATGCCCTAGACGGTCCCACACACCCTTGTTTTTATTATTTTAATATTATTTGCTTCCTTGATCCCATGGAACTCCTTCACTTCAAGGAAACTCCTTAATTTCAACAAATTCTTTTATTTCATGATATTTTCATAAAATCATGAAAAATAATATAAAATTAGGAAAAGGCACTATGGGACCGTGGTCACTGACCGGCCGGCCATGCCTTGGCTTCAGCGGTCCCACGCTTCATCATTCCTTCATTTTATAATTATTTTCCTTCATCTCATGAAATTTCCTCAGTTTCAGCAAAACCCTGATTTTATTGTATTTTCTCAAATGGTTGCTCAAATGCACGCCAGAAAATATCAAAATTCTCAGGACTGAGATGCGGACGTGTTGACGACATGAGCATGTTACCTTGACCGACCAAGGTTGGCTCTTTGGTTCGCAATGATCCGGTCCCACGTATTTTCATGGTTTGACCTAATTTGCGCAATTGCACGTATTAGGTCCAAGACTCTTCCAAATAATTTTGGAATTTCATGAAGTGATCGTCATTCAATCCCACGACTATCCAGGGTTGGTTTCATGACCCCTTGGTCGGTCTCTCAGCTCTCCATAATTAATTAGGTTTTATCACCTAAGGCTCAGACGAGCATTATATGAAAAATGATTGAACCAGCATTTGATCATATTTTCACCAACTCTTCAAGGGGTATTGGTATTTGCTCACGCGAGCATATGGACGCTACATGGTCGACCCACGGTCTCATGTAGCCGTTCCTCCTTCATTCCATGGTTAAATTTTCAATAAACTATCACTCGGTCATCAATTGATCAAATTAGGGTTTCTGAGTCCAAGGATCATAATTCCAGATTCGAACGCTAATAATTGTACGACGATCTCATGATCACCATTTTATTATACTCGGTTCAACTACTAGTATTCTAATTAATGTTTTATTTTGGTCACTCTGCCAATAATTCATCAGACGAGCAACACTTGCTCAGATGAGCAATATTTTCTCAAACCAAGGAATATTGGTTCAACTATCAATATTCAACAATTCATCGAATGAGCAATACTTTCTCACCTCAACGTGAGAATTACACCTATGTCTCAACGAACAGGTTGAATTCATGAGTTTCAGAACATTTTGTAGAATCATGTTCAACTCAGCAAATACATGGACTCATCGTCCCATGAAGTCGGCAACTGACTAAATACACGTCTGCCCTACAGACTCCACGTTCACGAGACATCAATCGTGTCACTTGGGGGGATATCAACTAGGGTTTTGGTCTGGCGGTCTACGGCACGTGTGTTCATACACACGATGGAATGTGAGAAAGTTGTTCAATCGGTTGAAGGATTTAACAAAGTAGTGGATGGAAAATCGACCAAGTTTCCGCATGATGAGCAACTGGTTTCAGACACGATTTCCACTTCCCCACTCTTTGATTCCATCAACTGTAACACTTCATGGGATCATGGTGTCTACAATTCCAGCAATATAAATAAGTCTCTGAATCATGATTGAAGAGAGAACAACTATCTCACGTCTCACAGACAACACGAGATTAACTCAACATCTGAGTAATTACTCTCAACAGAGATTTAATCATTCATAACGTATCTTATTCAGAATTCACAACACACCCACAATTTTTGATTACCATTGATTCCACACATTTCTCAGCTTCCCTCCTACAGATCAACATATCCTCTCTTGTGACCGAATTTACTCTGGAACGACCATTGTCTTGGTTTAGGCCGAAGTACTACAGATTAATCTGTCGAATTCAAAGAACTCCCTTTTTGCAGTGCACCTGTGTAAGGTTGAAAATTTCGCTCGGTTCAAGGAGACTCCTCTGTACGGTCGTCTCCTCAATCCCGTGAAAACCAGCAAATCTTTTTGCCCCATCTACACCCTAATCTCATGAAAACTCCTTAATCTCATGGTATTTTCATAAAATCATGAAAAATATAATATAAAATTAGGGAAACTCGTGGGACCGGGCCCCAGCCGGCCGGCCGTGCCCTATCCGGTCCCACACGTCCCTTTATTTTATTATTATTATTTTAAGTTTCCTTGATCCCATGAAATTCCTTGATTTCATGGTATTTCTCTCAAATTATGAAAATTCCTTCAAATCATGGAAATAATACACGAAAATTACATAAAATTAGGGAAACGCACGGGATCGGGCCCTAGCCGGCCGACCATGCTCAAAGACGGTCCTACACACCCTTATTTTATTATTTTTATATTATTTGTTTCCTTGATCCCATGGAAACTCCTTCACTTCAAGGAAACTCCTTAATTTCAACAAACTCCTTGATTTCATGATGTTTTCATAAAATCATGAAAAATAATATAAAATTAGGAAGGGCACCATGGGACCGTGGTCACTGACCGGTCGGCCATGCCTTGGCCTCAGCGGTCCCACGCTTCATCATTCCTTCATTTTATAATTATGTTCCTTCATCTCATGAAGTTTCCTCAGTTTCAGTAAAACCCTGATTTCGTCATATTTTCTCAAATGGTTGCTCAAACGCACGCCAGAAAATACCAAAATTCTCAGGACTGAGATACGGACGTTTTGATGACGTGAGCATGTTACCTTGACCGACCAAGGTTGGATCTTTGGATCGAACGGAGCCGGTCCCACATATTTTCACGAATTGACCTAATTTGCGCAATTGCACGTATTAGGTCCAAAACTCTTCCAAATAATTTTGGAATTTTCATAGAGCGATCGTCATTCGATCCTGTGACCATCCATGGCCGGTTTCATGACCCCTTGGTCGGTCCCTCATCTCTTCATAATTAATTAGGTTTTATCACCTAAGGCTCAGACGAGCATTTTTCTAATAAATGATTAAACCAGCATTTAATCATTCTTTCATCAAAAAATCACCAACTCTTCAAGAGACCTTGGTATTTGCTCACTCGAGCATATGGGCGCTACATGGCCGATACCTGATCCCATGTAGCCGGTTCCTCCTTCATTCCATGGTTAATTTTCAAATAAACCATCAATTGGTCACCAATTGATCGAATTAGGGTTTCTGAGTCCAAGGATCATAATTCCAGATTCAAACACCAATGACTTTACAACGATCTCATGATCAGTATTTTTATTAATTATGCTCGGTTCAATTACCAGTATTTTAAATTAATATTTTATCTTCGTCACGCTACCAATAATTCATCAAATGAGCAACATTTGCTCAGATGAGCAACATTTGCTCAGATGAGCAATATTTGCTCAAACCAAGGAATATTGGTTCAACTATCAATATTCAACAATTCATCGAATGAGCAATAATTTCTCACCTTAACTATCAATGTTTATTTAAGAATCATACCTCTGTCTCAACAGGCACGTTCAATTCATGAGTCTCATGACATTTTGCAAGATCATGTTCAACTCAGCAAATACATGGACTCATCGTCCCATAAAGTCATGAAGTCAACAACTGACTAATTAACCACGAGACGCCAATCGTGTCACATGGGGGGATATTAACTAGGGTTTTGGTCTGGCGGTCTACGACACGTGTGTTCATACACACGATGGAATGTGAGCAAGTCGTGCAATCAGTTGAAGGAGTTAACAAAGTAGTGGATGGAAAATCGACCAAGTCTCCGCACGATGAGCAACTGGTTTCAAACATGATTTCCATTTCCCCACTCTTTGATTCCATCAACTGTCACACTTCATGGGATCATGGTGTCTACAATACCAGCAATATAAATAAGTCTCTGAATCATGAATATACAAGAATCTCACGTCAAACAGATAACACGAGATTAACAACTCAACATCTAAGTAATCACTCTCAACAGAGATTCAATCATTCAAAACTTATCTTATTCAGAATACATAACACACCTACAATATTTGATTACCATTGATTCCACACATTTCTCAGCTTCAGTCCTACAGGTCGACCCATCCTCTCTTGTGACCGAATTTACTCTGGAACGACCATTGTCTTGGTTTAGGCCGGAGAACTACAGATTGATCTCTCGAATTCAAAGCACTCCCTTCTTGCAGTGTATCTGTGTGAGGTTGAACATTTCGCTCGGTTCAAGGAGTCTCCTCCGTACGGTCGTCTCCTTAATTCCGTAAAAACCAGCAAATCTTTTTTCCCTATCTACATATTGGCGACCATGGTGGGAAATTAATCTCTCGGTTGCAATCTCAATTCACAAAGATGGTTGGTCTTAGGTTTGGGTTAGTTACAGGTTCCAACACAAACGACGCTAGAACTAGCAACAACAATAATGAGGATATCCCGGAAACAATTCCGGCCTCTAACACTGGCGGTGATGATGTTACTCCTCCTCACGCTAACACGGAAGGTCATCCTCTATTCGGCCGATACCCTCAGGAAGTCAGCGGAAACCCACCACCTACCATTGATGATCTCATCAAAGTGCAAGAGACTCTTGCAAAGAATCAAACCGATATGGCTACTACACAGAAAAAGTTGTTTAATTATCTGAAGACTCTCACTGACAAGATGTCAGAGAGAACTCAAGAAAAAGGAAAGGAAAAGGAGAAATCCTCAAATGCTGATCCTGAGGTGGTTCCAATTCATACGGTGGATGACGACGAAGTCCGCAAAGCCGCAGACGATCCATCAGCAAAGGAGCCATCAAATTTCATTACTCGGGAAGATTTGGAGTGCCTTTTGGAGAATCGTGGAAAGGATAAGACATCACATATCCATCGTCACCAGCCTCCATATCCTGCTTCTACGCAAAGGATCCCTCTTCCGAAAGGTTACTCTTCTCTGACTTTCACTCTGTATGATGGAACTGGAAATGCTCGAGAACATGTCTCTCGTTTCCTGGAAGCCTTGGGAGAACATGAACACAACCATGTCGTTCGCCTCAAGGAGTTTTCAAAATCTTTGAAAGGCATGGCATACACCTGGGACAACAACATCGCACCAGGGACTATCAACAATTGGGGAGAAATGATTAGCGCCTTCTACAGGAAGTACTTCTTCGTGTCAGAGAAAGTCACTCTCTCTGATCTTGGAAGAATGTTTCAGAAGAGCTTAATGAAGCGGTGAAGATATCGGCAACTACTGCACCCGCTTTACTGGAAAGAACAAAGGGTACAAAGGCTGATGAACCACGAGACACTCGAGGTAGCAGACGTATGATCAACAAACAGTACAACCTCCAGCCTTCCAAAAACGCTGTTGCATAAGGGAGCAAACGAAAAGTCGAACCGCCGCGCAAGCATACCTCAGCTCCTTCAAAAGCACAAAGGAATGATAAACAAGATGCACAAACCTCGACCTAGCATCAACAAACGAGAAATGATCAGACAGGATCAGACCTCCCTCTTTACAATGAATAAGTGATCGAGTTACCGTAAGTCTAGGTTCAAGATGATACAATCAAATTGTTGTTCATCAAAGAGAGCCAACTGAAGCAAAATGGAGAATCTCAGGTACTGTCACCTTCATAGATTCATCAATCATCCAACAAGCAACTGCAATGTTTTGAAGAACATTTTCAAAGAGAATGTTGCTTCAACTGGGGACTGAAGGATCACACAAGAATCATCTCCCAATCAGAATCTTTACAATCTCTGAACAAACTATCAAAGAGGCAGTTCAATCCTTGGTCGAACGTGGATTTCTCTATCTGTCGAAGGAACAAAGGAGAGACATTTTCACAGCACTGAACTACATTGTGTCAAGAAGCACATTCCGGAAATACTTCTTGAGCCTCCATCCACATACCAAGAGATGTACGACTGGGGACTGCTTACCACGGTCAATCTCAGAAGAAACGAATTTGGAAGAACGTTGATCGATGCTGGCACCGCCATCAACAACATTCCACTGAAAACCATCGGATCCACAGGCATCGCTCGACAAAGAGATACTCATGCTCCCATCTCAATCAGAGACCTTGAAGGAACGCTCGGAAATACTTACGACTACATCACTCTCAAAGTGAACATAAGTTCGACCTGGACGGAAGCCAAGTTTTACATAATTAGGAAAATCCAGGATATGACATGTCCTTCAGACGAGCGTGGATCCACGCTGAAAAGATGGGTACTTACAATGAACCTTTGGTTACACATCTCTCCAAAGAAGAAAGTTCTGATCCAAAATATTTGGCGGACGTTCCATCATCAGAGCACTTGGAGGAATTTCGAACTTTGACGAGGTTGGAACAAAACCCTGCAAAAGATGCATAGACATTCATCCAAAGGTCCTGCACTCAGGCAAGTCTCATTCCTCCATGTCTATGTCATTTATTTCCTCGCATGTTATTCTAGCATGGGACTCAATTCTGCTAGCATCTCTGCTATTGCAAGACGCTGTAAGTGGGTAATCTCACTTCAGCAATATCTTACCGAGTGGTTGAATCTGACATTTCTCTGAACCGAGCATCTCACTGAGACATACATTACTGAGATGGTGTTCAAGCACGGAAAAGAACAATTTAAGCGTTTCTCCATAGCCTTGTACAAGTGTCCTTGTGTACCACAAAATCAGAAAGCTCTGATGTCCGCACAAGTGTTGAATCCCACTACCGCAACAAAAGGAATGCTAAATCAACAGAGGATACTCGAGGCCGAGACGATCAAGCCTACGACATCGGACGCTTAAAGGGTGTGAAGCCTCAACACTCGAGCATCTAAGAAAATCCTAAAAACAGTTGTCAATCACCTACTTCTCCAAGACCAACTGAAAGTCAAAAAACCTCTCTGAATGCTACCTTCTTCAGAAGCCTTCAAACTGTACTCCCAATCAAACAGTACACCTTCGATAATAGCTCCTCTATCTTCAGCACAATATTTCAACGGTGACACATTGATTCAACACCGACATGATCAAAGTTCAATCGATAGGTCTTCATTGTCCCGCGATAATATTTATGGAGCAGATACAACATTGGCACAAACTCCTTCAACACACTGGGGACTTGAACTTATTGGAATTTGCAATCTCATGTGATTCCATGAAACTTTATCAACGGAACCTCTCTACATCACAAGACTTGCACGACCAAGGAACTTTTCTCCTCACATCCAGATTGGAGACTGTCGATGTTATCTGCCACAACAACATCGATTCCCTGACGAAGCCACTTTACAGTAAAGTCATATTCAGGATAATTTGGGTTGAAATCCTAGAACATCTTCATCTTAGGAATGCTCAACTCACCAACTAATTCGTGCATGTAAAGGCTCACTGGATGGAAGAGCAAAGACTATCATTTTAGGTACCTGGAGCAACTCCAACCATAGTATCAGCATCAACAAGGACATGTGGAAGAACCCCATTCATGGTATCAACATCAACAAGAATTTCTGGAGGAAATTCAATTGTAATCTCATCAGTCTCAGGCGCAACATCCGGCTTCATCTCTCTGAAGCGTTACTCTATCGATCGTACTTCATCAATCCCTAAGGATTCATGTCAAAATGTTTAGACCTGAAAACATGAACGCCTTTCCAAATCTTACACGACAGACGGGCACAAACCAAAGTCTTCTACAAGATGTTCTCATCGCCTCCATAAAAGAGATACAACACATTTCAGGCCATAGGTTTACAAAAACGTACCAATGGGTGAGGAAGGGGACAATGATTCCCCAACAAAATGTGTTCGTCTATGTCTCTGCTACAACATACCAAAAGGGTGCATCAATCGGACATACGAGCTGAAAGATACGGCCTTTACCGTCAGGTCTACGAAATCTGAATTTTTTTCTCTTAGCTTCAAAAGTTGGGGTCAAGCATCGAATTCCGACGTCGTATGAGGTTCCCACAGTTTCCAAAGTATACAACATGCAAGCAGCAATTCTTATACGGGATTCATAACTTCCACAGTCGATCGGTGTCCACCAGGTCATTCCGCTAAGTCCTTCATCAAGTTTCATAGTCCAAGACTCGTGACACCAGACTCTCATATGCTGGTCCTTCATCATAAAATGAATGCTGCCACCGAGACATGCAATCAAGGTCATTACATCACCCCCTCTTGAGAGCAAGCTCAGTAGTGGTCCCGTGACCAGGGTTTCAGAAGTGATGTTTCTACGACTGACAGAAACAAGATGGCACTGCAAGCACCATTCTCATGTATCAATCAAGGAGTCCTGATCTCAATTGAATCAATAACATCAAAATCCTTCATCAACCGTTCAAGACACAAGCGAATGGTCTAAAGACACAACATGGGTGTTTTACAGCAAGCTCGTCTGAGATGATTTTACACTGTCCTGTACAAACCGACGAGCTTGGAGCAACTGATGAAGAATCTAGGGATGGGTCATATACCATTCTCTTCGTATGGATGTCCTCTACAACATATCCAAAATTCACAGTAATTGAAGAAACGATCAAGGAGATGTGGCCAAAACATTGGACAACATATAATCTGAAAAAGTTCTGAAAATCTCCTAGAAGTTTACTGTTTCGCCTTTTTCAGGCCCTAAACATGCTCAAAACTTAAAAAATTTCTTTACGAAAGCTTGGAAATTTTCTGAGGATGAAGAAACATGGCTAGATCACGAAAATCCGACGTCTGACGAAGATTCTACAACATTTTCAATGAAGACCTGACTTCTGAATTTTCTGATGACGAAATTCTTCATTCATCTACATCTGAATTCAGAAGCTACACCTTCCGCGCGAGATCAGACTTCATCTTCAGCCGCTAGTGTCATTTTCTGAAGCCGGCGGCGTTTTTCTGATAAGCTGCAAGCCTTTCATCTTCAGCTTTGCTTTTTAGTAATAACTCATCTCGTCCCTGCTTCTCTTCTGCATCCGTTAAGGCTAAGAAACCGTTGATTCCACCACGGACGACTCCTAGATGATCGAAAGACATACAATGCATCATATTTCCAGTGTCTAAGGTTGATTCACCTCGACATGAACATCTGCAGAAGTTTTCATCTTTGACTTGATATTTCTGGAGCGTTCCCCGGAAGGGCCAGAAGAGTGGTTGGAACCAGAAGCCACCACCATATGAGGCGAAAGACATGGAGTCATGTATATACGAATAACAAACGCGTAACAAAATGGTAACAATCCAACTCTTACCTATTTACAATTTCACTAGTTGTAGTGATTATGACGTCAAAATTTCGAAAACTTGCTCGTTCCCTCAAACCTGCAAAGACGAGCAAAATTCATTATTAAAAATGATGACTTGATAAAATCGTGAACAACCCACGTGAATTTTAGCATCCACTGGTTTTTCAAAAACTAGACAGACGTCCATTCTACAATTGTGAAAACTCACATACAGACATTATCTCACTATGCATAATGGTCTACTTTCAACAGTTGTTCGAAATCAAAACATGATTTTACAAAATATATAAATATTTAACGTGAAACTCACGTAAATTTGAAAAATATATCTATATATTTTTGCTCCCTCGCATGAGCATCTGTCTTTGAGGCGAGAGTACATTTTCAAGGATTTCTGAAAGCTCGAAGATAAAAAATTTCATGAAAGCTCATAAACAAAATTTTATTACTAACAGACGCACGCACGTCTGTTCAAAAAATTCTCTCGCACGAGCATCCACCTTTGAAACGAGAGTTTATTCCACTTTGTGAGATCTCACATATTTAAAAAATAAAATTTTGTTTTTCGTGAAAGCTCATAGACAAAATTTTTATCATTAGACTCAGGTCTATTTTGTTGTTTCTTAAACTAACGAACGAACGAGCATCCCCGCTAAAACAAATTCCTTTCTTGGGACTGGATCCATGAATCCTAAACCGACCATGGTCCCGTCGTTCAAATCAGCGGTTCAACACCAATTTATGCTCATCGAACGATGCTCTATCATGCCACTGGGATCTTCATTCAAGTCGTGGTTTGCTCGTGCTATCAAAATACGGTAACGTTTTAACTTATGACTAAGTTCGATTACTTATATTGTTATAACCGGAAAATCACCATTTAATGCTGATTGAGGAACACGACTGTTCCTCACTAAGCAGGGGACTTAATGTAGATGGTGGATTTTCGACAAAGGCTAAAATCGTAAACCCATAATTATACGAACTTATGATCCAGCAATCAAACGCGAGTATCGAGACACGGGTCTCTCATCGAATCTCTGACTGAGAATACTGTCTCTCAGAGTACATGCGAATATGTAGTCTCTCGGCTAGGCAACGGCATACCTCATGAATACTGAACACTTCAGTAATTACTTCTATATATAATCACGAGATTGGACGGCTCCTAGACAACTTTCCTGCTAGTATAGAGCAATAACGTCTTCAGGATACAAACAACAGTTTTCCCTGACTATATAAAGGATATGACGCTTCAACTAGCTCACGTCGCTCATAATAATTAATTCTCCTAGACGATCAGACTAGTATAGAGCAATCAATTAATTATTCCTAAATTCTTGGATTCATCCACTGAATTTCTGAAAATATTCAAATATTTTCGTAATATTTCGTTACTTCAATCTATGGTTCTTCCCAGCATAATTCCATGGGTTAGTAATAAATATTCAACGTACGGGCGTCTGAGTTACCTTCGAGTAAGCCCCGACTCAAAAGGTGCAAGTGTATTCGACGATGATGCACTAACAATCACCTGAATGCACGAACGAGTATTTCAAAATACGACGAAACGATGAACTTATGCAAAATAGGAAAGAAAATAATAAATAATAAAATATTGACCAAGGCGCTGGGGGACTGGTCCCACTAGCCGGCCGGCCGTGCCTTGGCCAGTCCCACGCCAGTTTTATATTTTATCATATTTTTGTTATTTTCCTTGATCTTATGAAAATCCTTTCATTTGAACAAATATCCTCTCAGTTTCATGGTGTTTCCTTCGCACCAAGGAAATAATATAAAATTGGAAAAAATGTTGTGGGGCCGTGTTTATAGGCCATCCGTCCATGACTTGATCCCGGCCGGCCCCACACCTCATGGTTCCTTATTATTGTATTAATATTTCCCTAATCTCAAGAAAACTCCTTAATCTCATGGTATTTTCAAAAAATCATGAAAAATATAATATAAAATTAGGGAAACTCGTGGGACCAGGCCCCGGCCGGCCAGCCATGCCCTAGCGGGTCCCACACATTCCTTTATTTTATTATTATTATTTTAAGTTTCCTTGATCCCATGAAATTCCTTGATTTCATGGTATTTCTCTCAAATTATGAAAAATCCTTCAAATCATGGAAATAATACACAAAATTTACATAAAATTAGGGAAATGCACGGGACCAGGCCCCAACCGTCCGACCATGCTCAAAGCCGGTCCCACACGCCCTTATTTTATTATTTTAATATTATTTATTTCCTTGATCCCATGGAAACTCCTTCACTTCAAGGAAACTCCTTAATTTCAACAAACTCCTTGATTTCATGATGTTTTCATAAAATCATGAAAAATAATATAAAATTAGGAAGGGCACCATGGGACCGTGCTCACTGACCGGTCGACCATGCCTTGGCCTCAGCGGTCCCACGCTTCATCATTCCTTCATTTTATAATTACGTTCCTTCATCTCATGAAGTTTCCTCAGTTTCAGTAAAACCCTGATTTCGTCATATTTTCTCAAATGGTTGCTCAAACGCACGCCAGAAAATACCAAAATTCTCAGGACTGAGATACAGACGTTTTGATGACGTGAGCATGTTACCTTGACCGACCAAGGTTGGCTCTTTGGCTCGCACGGAGCCGGTCCCACATATTTTCATGAATTGACCTAATTTGCGCAATTGCACGTATTAGGTCCAAAACTCTTCCAAATAATTTTGGAATTTTCATAGAGCGATCGTCATTCGATCCTGTGACCATCCATGGCCGGTTTCATGACCCCTTGGTCGGTCCCTCATCTCTTCATAATTAATTAGGTTTTATCACCTAAGGCTCAGACGAGCATTTTTCTAATAAATGATTAAACCAGCATTTAATCATTCTTTCATCAACAAATCACCAACTCTTCAAGAGACCTTGGTATTTGCTCACTCGAGCATATGGGCGCTGCATGGCCGATACCTGATCCCATGTAGCCGGTTCCTCCTTCATTCCATGGTTAATTTTCAAATAAACCATCAATTGGTCACCAATTGATCGAATTAGGGTTTCTGAGTCCAAGGATCATAATTCCATATTCAAACACCAATGACTTTACGACGATCTCATGATCAGTATTTTTATTAATTATGCTCGGTTCAATTACCAGTATTTTAAATTAATTTTTTATCTTCGTCACGCTACCAATAATTCATCAAATGAGCAACATTTGCTCAGATGAGCAATATTTGCTCAAACCAAGTGCATCCGTGTGAGGTTGAACATTTCGCTCGGTTTAAGGAGTCTCCTCTGTACGGTCGTCTCCTTAATTCCGTAAAAACCAGCAAATCGTTTTGCCCCATCTACAACGAGTTTGCGGAATTGGTCTATTTCCTTGATTCGGGTATGTCAAGTCTCTATATTTGTGGCTTCATTATCTCTCAAATGATTTCGATGACTTCACCCGTCAAGATGTTGGGTTACCCTTGCTTGATTAATCGAATTTTCCGTGATCGTGGGTGTGATTCAATTGGAAAATCTCTTGGGGTCCCAAAACCGGTTCGTCCGTGTACCTTTAGGCGCATAAGGGAAAATGCTTGCAAGCGACAAAGAATCGCTTCTCTTGATTTTAGTGACCCTACTACTTTGAGCCTTCTTCAAAAAATTCATAAAGGTGTGTGTAAGGTTGATTTAATATTGAAGTGTGTTCAAGAAAAATTGTCTTTGGTTGCAACGAAGTTTCCCGAGCTCGAGGAAGAATTGAACACAATTAAAGCATCTTGGAGTATCTCCGGTGAGGAAGAAGATGAGTAACGTGTGTTTTTTTTTGCCTAGTATGTCTTCTTTTTGATTTAGTTGGAAGAATAACTAGTGCTTGAATATCAATGATTGTGACTACACATAGCTATTGTTTTTCATATTCTTGTGTTTATATTTTAGGTTTTTGGTTTAAAAAATTCTAAAAATATTTGGAGGATGATGTTTTTGCAGCATTAATCTTTATGATTTGTGATATTGCAACTTGTTATGGGATATGTATGTTTGCGTCTGTGAACTTGAAGGTCCCATACTTTGTCAAAAGGAAAGTCGTTCGTGTTCGGTATTCACGTACTGGTAAAAGGATGAATGGACTTTTGACAAATACAAAAATTAAGCCTATATTGTCAATTATTTTGATGGAAGATAGGTTAAAATCTTTTGTTTTCAAGGATTATGTCTATTATTGTTGTTATGCAAATAATGATTGAAGATAGAATGAATCCTTGTGTATTCCGCAATATTGACCATCCCTGATCCATATTCGTATGTATTACTGTGAGGATCTGTAATGTGTCTTATGTTGAGCACGATACAACCAAGTTGATTATTTTTTGATTAGCTTTGTTGGTTGTTCTATAAGGTACTTTATGTTGAGCATTTTGAACTAAATTAATCATCTTGTTTGGTTATTCAGTTATTGATCCGTAAGTTTTCTTATGTCGAGCAAAACTATTGACAATTAAATTGATTACTTTCGTAATTAGTTCAGTTGTGTATACCAATTAGATTAATTATGGGTTCTCTTGTAATTAATCTAGTTGAGTATTTTTCTGTCTCCATGAGTTTTCTTATGTTGAGCACAAACAATTGAATTGATCACTTTTTGTGTTTGATTTGATTGCGTATACCGATTAAATTAGTCACGAGTTTTACTTGTGATTAATTTGATTGAGTTTTTGGATATAAAAAATCATTCTTATGGTTTTTGGTGTCCAATAAAATCCTTCTTTTCTTTTGAAATTAAGGTCACTCTTGTTGTTCTTTCGGGAATGATATCAAATGGGGGAGAGTTCTTTTGAACTTGTGCTTAATGGTCATATCTTGAGGGGTGTGCGGCTGTGGAATTTTAGAGGGGTTATCTTGTATCTTTAAACTCCTTGATGAATTCTATTAGCTTCGGCTATATGATTGCATCTAAATAAGATGATGTGTGTTCTTTCTTTTTAGTCATGAAATGTCTCTTACGGAAATTTCATTATGATCCCGTTCTTGTACCTTTGCCAATTTTATTGACAAAAAGGGGGAGAATTAATATGTGGTTCACACTACAAATACATATGGTCTTCGGGTCATTATGTAAGGGGGAGTGGTTTCCATGTGAGATGGAGTATTGACTAAGGGGGAGTGATACATATCACCATAGTATTATTGTTGAAGTTGTGATACAATTGAACTTTGACGTTGTGTAATAATACTATGACATTGTATAACAATGATCGAGACCGATGCTTTCTCATTGTTATAGCTACGGATCTTCAACAGCGATGATGTTAAACTTACAACCTTTGGGATCATTGGAGTACTTGGAAGTGACGAAGATTTCGAGGAATGTTGAAGAAAAGACATGTGGAATATGAGCTACTTAAGTTTCTTTATCTTTTTTGTATTCCATATGTATTGATAGTATTGTCACTAAAATTGACAAAGGGGGAGATTGTTAGAGCATTGCTCGGTCGAACTCACATGCGTTGCTATCTCAAGCATGTTTTTCAATGTTAGTCATCAAAACTATAAGTCTTGATTTCTAGTCTATTATAGCTAAGTCTCGGACTAGGATAGAAAGTGTAGTTGCGCTCAAGGATTTTATGGAGATTCATCATACAAGTAGAAGAACTACTCAAGGAACCGGTGGAACTTCTCGACAAAAAGGTATGTGAAGACTTGAACTTATCTGTCATTCAAAAGTCTATCTACTCTATCTCCTACTTCTTGAGACAAAAAGTCGTATGCTATATATACAGACTTAGATTATACACATTTGGTATTTCGAGCCGAGTATACCTCGCTTATCTATATCTCGAAATATGTGTTGGTAAGCTTTTCGCTTCGAACAAGTTTATCTTTACCTAGTGACGAAAGTCATGATATGTTTCAATCATCTTGAAAATTGCTTTGACGAGAAATGGTGTAACAACTACATAATGTCCTCTAAGAATGTTTCAATGATTGGAATGAGAGTTTAGATTACATAACCAGTAATGGACATAAGCATTGTTGTGGAGACACATTTATGTATAAGTCCTATTCCTGGAACCAAAGTTTGCGAACTTTGTTGATCAAGAGAAACCGGAAGAATGGCTTGTTGCCAAGTCCGCGAACCCAGTCCGCGAACTGCCGAAGTTCTCAAACCCGAGAATTTCTGCTGGAGTTGACAAACTACTTGCGTGAGCTAATTCCGCGAACCCAGTCCGCGAACCGGTGGAAGGTCTCTTGCCGAAATTTTCTGTTGGAGTTTGTAAACTCTGCCGGTTGCTTAAGTCCGCGAACCTAGTGTGCGAACTTAATAAGGTTATATATCTGAAGATAATTTCTGAACTTAAACTTTAAAAAGACTAAGGAATGCAGTTTTCAAACCGTGGCTATAAAAGTTCATGAACCGATTCAAGTGAATCAAATCATCTTTGCTTCAATTGTGTCTTGTGTAGTTACATAAGATTTCCTTGCAATTGAATAACTCTTTAACTAGTTCATTTGAGTCATTTGAACTAGTTATGGTGAAGAAGAACATGGTTGATATGAAATGGTCATATGGATAACTTTTTGGTTAACTATTGTTGAACCAACAATGTACACGTTTGGGTATGGTTTACAAACCTAGAAGCGTGTAGTTAATTTGTGTATAACAAGCTAAGTTTTCGATCTAACGGTTGAGAAATATTAACTTGAATCTAAATCAGGTTTTCATCTAACGGTGAATATTGATTGCTTTGTTACCAAGGCAAAACCCTGATTTGAAAGACTATATAAAGGAGACATCTAGTATTGTGCAAAACTAATCCCCACACCTTACGTGTGATACTAGTTTGCATACTAGAGTCGGTTCTCCTTTAACCTTTGGTTTTCTTCTTCTAAAACCAGGTTAACGACTTGAAGACTTCATTGGGATTGTGAAGCCAGACCGATACTACTTTTATCGTAGTTGTGTGATCTGATCTTGCATCTTCTATCGTACGAGTACAATCAGATTGATTGGATTGAGATTTGATATCTCCGATAGGCAAGATATAAAAAGTAATCACAAACATCTTCGTCTCATTGTTTGTGATTCCACAACATCTTGTTTCGCTATCATACGATTAAGATTGTTGTGAGGTGATTGATTAATCTAGGCTGTTCTTCAGGAATATAAGACCGGATTATCAATTGGTTCCTGTTCACCTTGATTATTATCAAAAGACGGAACAAAAACTTTAGGGTTTTAGACTTGTTTGTGTGAGACAGATTTGTTTATTGTCAAAGCCTGCGATTTTGGGTCGTAACAACTCTTAGTGGTGGATGAGATCATCTAAGGGAATCAAGTGCGCAGTATCCGGCTGGGATCAGAGGCGTAGGGAATACAACTGTACCTCGGATCAGTTGGAGACTGATTGGGGTTCAACTACAGTCCACTCTGAAGTTAGCTTGGAGTAGGCTAGTGTCTGTAGCGGCTTAATACAGTGTGTGTTCAATCTGGACTAGGTCCCGGGTTTTTTCTGCATTTGCGGTTTCCTCGTTAACAAAATTTCTGGTGTCTGTGTTATTTCAATTTCCGCATTATATTGTTTTATCTTTATAATTGAAATAATACAGGTTGTGCGTTAGATCAATCAATTGGAGAATCCGACTTAACAGTTGTTGATTGGTATTGATTGACACTTGGATATTGGTCTTTGGTACCATCCAAGTTATTCCTTGTATTTGATTAGTACTCGCAGTTTCTGTTTGAGGAAATCAAATCAAGAGAGAGATATAAACTCGTTGATATACTTTTAATTGATTGAGTCTTGTTAATTCTCTTAAAAGTATATTCGAGTTTGTCCATACAGATTGCTAAGCGAAATATTGGGTGGTGTTGTTAGACCCCCGCTTTTTCAAATACATTTGTGTCCCTTCTGGAATACTTCATCACAATTATAACAGAGTCTTTTCTCCCTTGTTTCCCTCATCTCAGCATATGTTAACTTCTCAATGGGGGGAAATTGTGGGCTCAAACTCCCTCTTAGAGAAGGTGAATTTGATTTAGGGGTAGTGACAAAGCTTCTAGAACTGCTTCCACCCAATGTCAGTGGAGGAATTTTGGAAACAAACTTAGCCTTATTAGCTGTTTTTTCAAGCAAGGATTCCTGCATCCTAGCCAAATAGATTGCCTGATTCAGAGAGGTTGGAGAGTGCATTTGAACTGTCATTCTAATCTCCTCGTTTAACCCACTGATGAAGCTAGATGTGAAATATGACTCAGTTAAATATGGGTTCTTAGCTAACATGAGGGCCTTAAGTTCCTAAAATAGTTCTTGATACTCAAGTACAGTACCCTCTTGAAACAATTTATTGAATTCTCCCACTATGTCATCATGGCCAAGCTCCTGAAATCTAAAATTCACATCAGTGCAAAACTCTTCCCACAATATCAATTCCTTATTCACTTGGTAATCCTGGTACCACACATCAGCTCTACCATCTAGATATAGGGAAACCATCGTTACCTTCTACTCCTCATCCATAACATGTAACTGAAAGAATTTATTGCATTTTATAATCCAAGACCTAGGGTTATTCCCATCAAATATAGGAAACTCTATCTTTGGTTTATGAGAATGTGAAACAGAATTAATGAGTATATTTCCGTTACCTTCAGCTTCAGGACCTTTTCCACCAGTTTGGGTTGTTCGATTGACTGGGGTGTCTAGCAATCCTTCACCATATCTGTGTTGATTTAGGATTTTAGCCTTTAATGAAGCCATCTGAGTCTCAAACAAGCTCCCCAGACTTGCTAGTAGCGCAGGAGATACTGACTGCTGAGATTCATCCATCTTCTTACTCAATTCTTTAAAACCTTCACTCTGCTCTTTACATAATTCATTAACCCTTTTTTGAGGGAATCAAATTCCTTTTGGGTTACCATAATTACACAGGAACACTCGGGATCGAGTGCTCTGATACCAATTGTAGTGATCTATACTACAAATTAGTACAGAAACAACTCGGAATCTCTAAGGATAGAGATTAGACTTGGTAGAGAAGAAAATTTGGGATAGAAAAGAGATTTAGATTAACAAATTCTTCATGCCTCTGAATGAGTCAATTACATGCTTTATCAACCACACACAATGCACACAAGGAAGGCACATGCGGAAGACACTACTCAACAACTGAAAAACTAACCCCACTAGCAGGGGTGCTCCAGAAAAATAAAACAGGTGGCCTTTTGAAAACAGAAGCTAAAACATAAACACACAAGGGGGTTTATGGAAGATATTGGTGATTACGATGATCTTGAATTCTTGCTGCGAAGAAAAATTCTGATGGATTAAATCCTATCATCCATGCCATTACCCCAGATCTTCAGCACCACGTGACTACGTGTAATAAGTCTAAAGATGCTTGGGATATCTTAGAAACCGTATTCGAAGGGAATGTCGCAGAGAAAGAAGAAAGGTTTCAAAATCTAGCTTCTGAATGGGAAAACCTTCGCATGTCTAATGATGAAACCTTTGATGAATTTAACCAAAGATTTTCTCAAATAGTTCACTCCTCGTATTCATTAGGAAGAACTATTCCGGAGAAAGTTATTGTGTGCAAAATTCTCAGGTCTCTACCATCAAGATATGAGTCTAAGAAACATGTCATTGAAGAAGAAAACGATCTTTCTACACTCTCCATAAATACTCTTGTTGGAAAGTTAAAGATCTTTGATAATGAACACGCATCTAGAAAAGAGGTGATTTTTCTTAAATCTGCAAACAATTCTAAATCCTCTAAGGATAAATCTGGTTCGCCAGATACTAAGGATGTTACTCCACGACAATTTAGAAAACTCTTGAGAGACATGAAAAAGAGTTTTTCTAAAGTTACAACGTCTCGTAATGATGATGTACAATGCTATAACTGTCGTGGTTTCGGGCACTTGTCTTCAGTATGTCCTAGCTAGAGCCGTAGACAATCGGCATATGCAACAGCTTTGCCTACTCTTGATGATGGACCTGAATATTATAATCCCCAAGAGATCGCAGGCGAGGTTGCATTATCTTCTGGAAAAATTCTTTCGGATACTGATTCTGATTCTGACGAATAAGTGTTCCATGTTGATCCAGTTGCTAATAATCTTCTTAACGAATGTCATCGAAAACTTTCGGAAGCTGATAACACCATTTTCAGTGAGAAAGTTAAATATGACAGACTTCGTAGTCGTAATAAAGACTTGCAAGACCAACTTGATTCTAGTGGTGGACGAGATTATCTCAACGAAATACGAAAGCTTAAAGAAGAAATTTTCGAAGGTCGAGATCGGGAAATTACTCTTCAAGCAAAGCTAGATAACTTGGAGAACATTGAGATGAACTTGTTATTTGATTCGGAACGAGAAGATCTCAAAGTTCAATGTGAATCATCGAAGAATGATCTAGTTATTGCGCTTGAAAAGGTCAAAAGGTTGGAAGAGCTTAAAAGAGAGTTTGTCTAGAAATAGCAGCTCAGATAAATTAACCTCAATATTGGGAGCATGTAGAATTCATCGTGATACACGAGGATTGGGCGATGAAGGAATAGACGCTCCTAGTATTTGCAAAGAGGTAAAATTTGTCAGAGCTAAAAATTATTCTCAACCAAAACCTTCCACGGTTGACAAAAGTGACGTATCTCTGCCAACTACCGATGACGAAAAGAGGAAATTCTGTCAAGCTCCAAAGCAAGTACATACACATTTAGGTAACACTAAACATAACTTTTTCCATTCTACTAAACATTGTTTTTATTGTGGAAAATCAGTTCACTTGCAAAGGAACTGCAGATATCTTAAACGAGATAAAACCAAATTTGATTCTGTTAAGATGACAAGATCTGATGTTCCGAATTGGAGAAAAACTGAGTCTCATAATATCAGTTCTTCTAGTATTCCCTCCAAGGAATTTCATAAGTTTATTGGGGAGAAAAAGAAATACGTTTCTCCTAAAGCTACTCAGAAATGGGTACCAAAGAAGATCAATAAAGCAATAAGTACTATTAAGAAGGATCTCCCAGACAAGAGTTCGACAAGGGATAACATCTTAAAAAGGTATGGAATAGTTATTGAAAGTTTCAAGGAAGTTTTTAAATTCCTAGATTCCATGCATGATTTTGTTTCGAATACCTGTGGTGAGCAAGATTTGGTTAACCTCAACACAACCTGATTGTGTTGGAAGTGCATCCTCACCAAGAAGCCCTTGTAAATGCGGTGAGGATTGCAAAATAATTGGGGCGCACATATTGTGTTGGGTAATTTTTGAATATGAGGAAAATTTTATTGTTTCGAGCTGAGTCTAACTCACTTACATATTTCTCGAAATATGTGTTGGTAAGCTTTCACTTTGACCAAGTTCATCTTTACCTAGTGACGAAAGTCATGATATGTTTCAATCACTTTGAAAATTGCTTTGACGAAAAATGGTTTGTGAATAACAACTATATAACGTCCTCTAAGAATGTTTCAATGATTGAAATGAGTGTTTAGATTATATAACGAATGTTGGATATAAGCATTGTGTGGCAACACATATATGTATAAGTCCTTTTTCCTTGAACCGAAGTTTACGAACTTTGTTGATCAAGAGAACCGGAACAAGAGCCGTGAACTCAGTCCACGAACCCAGTCCACGAACTGGCGGAAGTTCTCGACCCGAGAATATCTGCTGAAGTTTGAGAACTCCTTCAGGGAACTTAAGTCCACGAACTAAGTCTGCGAACTTAAGTTAGCTATATCTAAAGACGATTGTTTGTGAACTTACATTTATAAAAACTAAGGAATGCAAAATGCAAACCGTGGCTATAAAGTTCACGAACCGATTCGAGTGAATCAAGCATGTTTGTCAATATTAGTGATCAAAACTATAAGTCTTGATTTTTAGCCTGCATAGCTAAGTCTCGGACTAGGATAGAAAAGTGTAGTTGAGCTCAAGGACTTCATGGAGATTCATCACACAACGACGAAGATATACTCAAGGAACCGTGGAACTTCATCAACAAAAAGGTATGTGGAGACTTGAACTTATATATCACTCAAAATTCTATCTCTTCTATCTCCTACTTCTTATGAGACAAAAGTCGTATGCTATATAAACTGGATCATACACATTTGATATTTCGAGCCGAGTATATCTCGCCTATCTATATCTCGAAATCATGTGTTGGTAAAGCGTTTCGCTTTGATCAAGTTTATCTTCACCTAGTGACGAAAGTCATGAAAAGTTTCAATTACTTTGAGAATTTCTCTGACGCGAAACGGTCTGTGAATAACAGCTATATAACGTCCTCTGAGAATGTCTCAATGATTACATAACCATGTATTCCTTAATCAGAAGTTTCGAACTTTGTTGATTGAGAGAAACTGGAGGAATTGGCTTTGCCAAGTCCGCGAACCCAGTCCGCGAACTCAGTCCGCGAACTGGCGGAAGTTCTTGTACCGAGAATTTCTGCTGAGATTTTCCAAAAACTCGTTTGCGTGTAAGTCACGAACTCAGTCCGCGAACCTAGTCCGCGAACTGGTGAAAGTCTCCTTGCCGAGATTTTCTGTTGAGTTTGGAAAACTCCACCGGTTGTCTTAAGTCCGCAAACTGTTTTGTGAGCTTAAGTGGTTATGATCTAAATATGTGCTCTGAACTTGAAACTTAAATTACTAAGGAATGCTTTATGCAAACCGTGGCTATAAAGTTCATGAGCCGATTCAATTTAATCGAATCATCTTTGTTTCAATTGTGTCTTGTGTAGTTACATAAGATCTCATAGCAATTGAACAACTCTCTAACTAGTTCATTTGAGTCAATTGAACTAGTTATGGTGAAGAAGAACAAGTTTAATATGAAATGCTCATATGGTTAACCTTTTGGGTTATTATATTGAACCAACATATACGTACACGTTTGGGCATGGTTTTCACAAACCCAGTAAACGTCTACCTAAGTGACAAGCTAAGTTTTCGATCTAACGGTTGAGAAATATTAGCTTGAATCTAAATCAGGTTTTCATCTAATGGTGAATATGGATTGCTTTGTAACTAAGGGAAAACCCTAATTTGAAGGATATATAAAGAAGACATCTAGCATTGTGCAAAACTAATCCCCACACGTTTGTGTGATACTAGTGCGCTCGCTAGAGTCGATTATCCTTTAACCTTTGGTTTTCTTCTCTAAAACCAGGTTAACGACTTAAAGACTTCATTGGGATTGTGAAGCCATACCGATACTACTTTTATCGTAGTTGTGTGGTCTGATCTTGCATATTCTATCGTACGAGTACAATCTTTGATTGGCTTGAGATCGTGAGAGTTCTCCGATAGGCAAGATAAAGAAGTCACAAACATCTTCGTCTCACTGTTTGTGATTCCTCGACAAACCGCATGGGTAGTCAGGAAGGATTGTAGAGAGGTGATTGATTAATCTAGGATGTTCTTCGGGAATATAAGACCGGATTATCAATTGGTTCCTGTTCACCTTGATTTCATATCTTAAGACAGAACAAAACCTAGGGTTTATCTGTGGGAGACAGATTTATCCTTTGATAGACTTTTCTGTGTGACAGATTTGTTTATTATCAAGTCTGCGATTTTGGGTTTCAACAACTCTTGGTTGTGGGTGAGATCAGCTAAGGGAATCAAGTGCGCAGTATCCTGCTAGGATAAGAGGTGTAGGAGTACAACTGTACCTTGGATCGGTGGGAGACTGATTGGGGTTCAACTATAGTCCAGTCTGAAGTTAGCTTGGAGTAGGCTAGTGTCTGTAGCGGCTTAATACAATGTGTATTCAATATGGACTAGGTCCCGGGGTTTTTCTGCATTTGCGGTTTCCTCGTTAACAAAATTTCTGGTGTCTGTGTTATTTCTTTTCCGCATTATATTTTATATAATTGAAATAATACAGGTTGTGCGTTCGTGATCATCAGTTGGAAATCCAACCTTTGGTTGTTGATTGATATTGATTGATCCTTGGACATTGGTCTTTGGTACCGTCCAAGTTATTCCTTGTATTTGATAAAGACTCGCTATTGATTTTATCTTGAGTAAAAATCAAATCAAGAGAGATATATTAACTCCTTGAGATACTTTTATCTAGATTGAGTCTGACTGTCTAGTTGATTCTCTAGCAAAGTATTTTGGAGTTAGTCCATACATATTGCTAAGCGAAATATTGGGTGGTGCTGTTAGACCCCCGCTTTTTCAATTGGTATCAGAGCAGGCAAACACGGTAAACCTAATAAGTTTGTGTTTGGTCGTTCCATATAAATTTCCCTATGGGAAATTTCTTTGGAAAACTTGCTCCTGGCATATGTAACGCACGCCATAATTCCTTAAAGATTGTTCATAGATTGTTATGGTTAAAACCTCTGGGTTCTCATGATAATCTTACTTCATATAAAAGGGGAGATTTAGATGTTAAGAAGCAATCTGAAGGAAAAAAAATAAAAAGAAGGAAAAATTGGTAAAACGTTCAATACGCTCAAGGATATGGAACCTCACTAGATTAACTCTCGATCTCTATGAGGAATACTATCATGATGGATCAATTGATAAAAATCTGTTTAAAGCGTTCAAAGGCGTTTTTGAATTCTTAGAAAAACTTAATTTTGTTAAGTCTAAGAATCTTTCCGGAAAGGGTGTTGGTCGTGTTAAAACTGTTAATACTGAACAACCCAGAAATCGGAAATATCCTTCTTCTAGCCCGAACCAACCAAGGATAGAAAGCTCCAGCTGCCCTGACTATCATCATTATTTTGATTATACTACAGGGACTGTTCACACTTATCAACCAGATGTGTCGCATGAGAACTCCTCTGCCTGTTGCCTCTTGGTAACAAGACTGGCTTTTCCCATTTGTACATATCTTGAAGTGGGACATAAAATGGCTTGAGTTGTGTACAGTTATGATGTTGATTGATAAACTTTCTATTGCTTTTTTTATCTTCCACACTTATGTTGGTTGTTTACCTCTAATATGGAAAGGGCTAAGTTTTTTTTCCTTAAGTCTTGTGAGTTACGGTTCGTGTACAGCCCAAGCCCATGAATGAGGGATTTATATATGTTGGTGGTCCGCGTACCTCTTCCTTTCTCATCTTCCGTCCGCGTACGTGAACTAGGGTTTGTGCTTCTCCACCATTAAAGCTTTCTTGAAGAAATCAAAAGGAAGGGTGTTTGAGGTTCTCTTCAAGTAAGTAATTTCCTCCTGTATATCTCTTTATGATGATTTCTAGAAGCATGAAAAGAAGTTCTAAAAGCTCAAAATCCTCTAGCTTGAATCCTCCTTGTGATCAAAATTCTCTTAGAATTAGGTTTGTGAATGATTCTTGTGATAGAAATTTTGATAGGATTGCTTCCAAAGGTTTTATTCTAGGAAATAAATTGGAAACCTTTAGTGTACATGAAGAGGATTTAGCTTGCTTAAAAAAGTTCAATCTTGGGAATATCTTTAATGGCCTTGGTGAAGGTTTTGATTCTCTAAAAAGGATTTTCTATGCCAACATTCATGATGTTGTTTTTAAGAAGATGGAATTAAAATCCATGATAAATAGAGAAAGGTTTCTTGTTAATAGAGAGCTTATTTCAAGGGTCACCGAAATACCGTTGGGCAACGTACGGTTACCTATACCAAGTGATGAACGTCCATCATATGATGATATCTCTATTGGACTTTGTGGAAAGAAGGTTGTTTGGAGTCAAGGAAAGTTTCTTACTAATGATCTTAGTATTTCTTTAATGGCGTTTGGAAAACTCGGTATCTCTAACCTTTGTCCCTCCACAATTGAGAATCCTTGGAGGAGTTATGAGTTTGCAGAATTGGTCTTCTTCCTTGCATCCGGCAATACAAATCTTGATATTTGTGGCTTTATCATCTCTCAAATGATGACGATGACTTCTCACATCAAGATGTTAGGCTATCCTTGTTTGATTATCCAAATTTGCCGTGATCGTGGACTTGACTTTATTGGATATTCTCTTGGGGTTCCCAAACTTGTTCGTCCATGTACCTTTCGACGTATAAGGGAAAATATTCGCAAGCGACAAAGAGGTACTCCTCTTGATGTTGAAGACCCTACCACCTTGAGGCTTATTCAAAAAGTTTACAAGGGTGTATGCAAGGTGAATGCAAGAGTAAAGTGCTTAAAAGATCAAGTTTCGTTAATTGGAACCAAGTGTCCCGAGATCAAGGAAGAGTTGGATTCAATTCAAGCTACTTGGAAATTGTCCGATGATGAAAGTGATGAGTAATGCATCTTCTTATATTGCCTAGTATGTCTTATTTTTGGATTAGTTGGAAGAATAACTAGTGCTTTGAATAGTGATGATTGTGACTACACGTAGCTATTTTTTTTTTCATCTTCTTATGTTATTTTTTAGGTTTATTGGTTTTTAAATTCTAAAAATATTTGGAGGATGATGTTATTGCAGTATTAATCTTTATGATTTTGTGATATTGCAATTTGATTATGGGATATGTATTGTTTGCGTCCGTGAACTTGAAGGTCCCATATTGTGTCAAAAGTAAAGTCGTTCATAAATTGATATTCGTATTGATGAAAGGACGAATGGACTTTTGACAATTACAAAAGTTATGCCTATGCAGTCATGTATTTGATGGAAAATAGGATAAAATATTTTGTTTGACAAGGACAAAGTCTATTATGTCGTTATGATGGAAAATAGAATAGATCCTTGTATGTTATCCACGGTATATTGATCTTCATTGATCCATTTTGTTATGTTTTACCATGAAGGATCCATTGTGTGTCTTATGTTGAGCACGATACAACTAAGTCGATTATTCTTATTGGCTTTGTTGGTTGTTCCATAAGATGCTATATGTTGAGCATTATGAACTAAATTAATCATCTTGGTTGGTTATTTAGTTATTTGATTCGAAAGTCTTCTTTTGACGAGAAAAATCTTTTGACAATTAAATTGATTGCTTAGGTGATTAGTTTGGTTGTGTATTCCAATTAGATTAATTATAGGTTCTCTTGTAATTAATCTAGTTGAGTTTTTCATATATTCCACGAGTTCTGGTGTTGAGTATATGAACGTCTATACTAATCATGTTCTATTGGTTGATGTAGTCGTATATTCCGTAAGGTTTTCCTTATGTTGAGTATTTGAACGATTAAGGTAGTCATCTCCGTGTGGTTATCTTAGTCGTAGCTCCGTGAGTTTTCTTATGTTGAGCACAATCAATTAAATTGATCACTTTTGTGGTTTGATTTAGTTGTGTATTCCGATTAAATTAATCATGGGTTTACTTGTGATTAATTTGATTGAGTTTTGGATATAGAAAATCATTTCCATGGTTTTTGGTGTCCAATTAAAAAATCCTTCTTTTCTTTCGAAATTACGGTCGCTCTTGTTGTTCTTTCGGGAATGACATCAAATGGGGGAGAGTTCTTTTGAACTTGTGCTTAATGGTAATATCTCACGGGGTGTGCGGCTGTGGAATTTTATAGTGGTTATATTGTATCTTAAAACTCCTTGATGAATGCATTTAGCTTCGGCTTTATGATTGCATCTAAATTAAGTTGGTATGTATTTTTCTTTTAGTCTATGAAATGTCTCTTGTGGAAATTTCATTATGATCCCGTTCTTTTACCTTTGCCAATTTTATTGACAAAAAGGGGGAGAAATAATGTAGTTCACACTACAAATACATATGTTTTTCGGATCATTGTGTAAGGGGGAGTGGTTTCCATGTTCGAGATGGAGTATTGACTAAGGGGGAGTGATACATATCACCATAGTATTATTGTTAAAGTCGTGATACAATTGGACTTTGATGTTACATAATAATACTATGACACTGTATAATAATGATCGATAATCTCGATTTATATCATTGTTATAGCTACGGATCTTCAACAACGGTGATGCTAAACTTACAACCTTTGGGATCATTAGAATACTTGGAAGGACGAAGATTTCAGGGAACGTTGAAGATTAGACTATGGAATAGGAGCCACTAAAGTTTATATTTTTTGTATTCCATATGTATTAATAGTTTTGTCACTAAAATTGAAAAAGGGGGAGATTGTTAGAGCATAGCTCGGTCGACCTCGCATGTGTTGCTATCTCAAGCATGTTTGTCAATGTTAGTGATCAAAGCTATAAGTCTTGATTTCTAGCCTACATAGCTAAGTCTCGGACTAGGATAGAAAAGTGTAGTTGAGCTCAAGGACTTCATGGCGATTCATCATACAACGACGAAGATCTACTCAAGGAACCGTGGAACTTCGTCAACAAAAAGGTATGTGGAGACTTGAATTTATCTATCACTCAAAAGTTTATCTCTTCTATCTCCTACTTCTTATGAGAAAAAAGTCGTATGCTATATAGACTGGATCATACACATTCGATATTTCGAGCCGAGTATATCTCGCCTATCTATATCTCGAAATCATGTGTTGGTAAAGCGTTTCGTTTTGATCAAGTTTATCTTCACCTAGTGACGAAAGTCATGAAAAGTTTCAATTACTTTGAGAATTGCTCTGATGCGAAATGGTCTGTGAATAACGGCTATATAACGTCCTCTGAGAATGTCTCAATGATTGGAATGAGAGTTTAGATTACATAACCATGTATTCCTTAATCCGAAGTTTTCGAACTTTGTTGATTGAGAGAAACCGGAGGAATTGGCTTTTCCAAGTCCGCAAACTGACAGAAATTCTTGTGCCGAGAATTTATGCTGGGATTTTCCAAAAACTCGTTTGCGTGTAAGTCCGCGAACTCAGCGAACCTAGTCCGCGAACTGGCGAAAGTCTTCTTGCCGAGATTTTCTGTTGAGTTTGGAAAACTCCACCGGTTTTCTTAAGTCCGCGAACTTGTTTGTGAGCTTAAGTGGTTATGATCTAAAGATGTGCTCTGAACATGAAACTTAAATTACTAAGGAATGCTTTATGCAAAACGTGGCTATAAAGTTCATGAGCCGATTCAATCGAATCGAGTCATCTTTGTTTCAATTGTGTCTTGTGTAGTTACATAAGATCTCATAGCAATTGAACAACTCTCTAACTAGTTTATTTGAGTCAATTGAACTAGTTATGGTGAAGAAGAACAAGGTTAATATGAAATGCTCATATGGTTAACCTTTTGGGTTATTATGTTGAACCAACATATACGTACACGTTTGGGCATGGTTTTCACAAACCCAGTAAACATCTACCCAAGTGTGTGTGACAAGCTAAGTTTTCGATCTAACGGTTGAGAAATATTAGCTTGATTCTAAATCAGGTTTTCATCTAACGGTGAATATTGATTGCTTTGTAACTAAAGCAAAACCCTGATTTGAAGGCTATATAAAGGAGATATCTAGCATTGTGCAAAACTAATCCCCACACGTCTGTGTGATACTAATGCGCTCGCTAGAGTCGATTCTCCTTTAACCTTTGGTTTTCTTCTCTAAAACCAGGTTAACGACTTAAAGACTTCATTGGGATTGTGAAGCCAGACATTTACTACTTTTATTTTAGTTGTGTGATCTGATCTTGCATATTCTATCGTACGAGTACAATCTTTGATTGGATTGAGATCGTTAGAGTTCTCTGATAGGCAAGATAAATCAGTCACAAACATCTTCGTCTCACTGTTTGTGATTCCTCGACAAACCGCATGGGTAGTCAGGAAGGATTGTAGAGAGGTGATTGATTAATCTAGGTTGTTCTTCGGGAATATAAGACCGGATTATTAATTGGTTCCTGTTCACCTTGATTTCATATCTTAAGACGGAACAAAACCTAGGGTTTATCTGTGGGATACAGATTTATCCTTTGATAGACTTTTCCATGTGAGACAGATTTGTTTATTATCAAGTCTGCGATTTTGGGTTGTAGCAACTCTTGGTTGTGGGTGAGATCAGCTAAGGGAATCAAGTGCGCAGTATCCTGCTGGGATCAGAGGCGTAGCAGTAAAACTGTACCTTGGATCGGTGGAGACTGATTGGGGTTCAACTATAGTCCAGTCCGAAGTTAGCTTGGAGTAGGATAGTGTCTGTAGCGGCTTAATACAGTGTGTATTCAATCTGGACTAGGTCCCGGGTTTTTTTTTGCATTTGGGGTTACCTCGTTAACAAAATTTCTGGTGTTTGTGTTATTTCTTTTCCGCATTATATTTTATGTAATTGAAATAATACAGGTTGTGCCTTCGTGATCATCAATTGGAAATCCAACGTTGTTGATTGATATTGATTGATCCTTGGACATTGGTCTTTGGTACCATCCAAGTTATTCCTTGTATTTGATAAAGACTCGCTATTGATTTTAGCTTGAGTAAAAATCAAATCAAGAGAGATATTAACTCCTTGAGATACTTTTATCTAGATTGAGTCTGACTGTCTAGTTGATTCTCTAGCAAAGTATTTCGGAGTTAGTCCATACAGATTGCTAAGCGAAATATTGGGTGGTGTTGTTAGGCCCCCGCTTTTTCACTTGCAATTGAACAACTCTCTAACTAGTTCATTTGAGTCATTTGAACTAGTTATGGTGAAGATGAATATGGTTAAATACCACGCATATGATTCTTAATTACCTAACTTGATGTGTGATTGAAATTCTTATGTATAACAGGTTAGGAGCAATAATCGATGCCATTCGATGTTGGTTTTTATTGTCAAAGAATCTTTTTCATACACTTATGGTAACCATTCATGGTGTAAATCCTTATGGAAAAGGTTATTCTTTCTTCTAAGCATATCATTTCGTGTTTATACAAGTGTGTATCTTAGAAAAGATGATCACAATACATGATCTTCATGATTATATATTGTGTATTGTTACCATGAGATAGTTATATTGTTTCTAGTAACACAATCTCATGAGAGACTTTCAATGATTGGTTCTTAACTCGTATCTCCTTGTAGGGTTTCTAAAATCCATTATATAAATCCTTATCTCTGGAGTAAGGTCACTCTTGTTGTTCTTTCGGGAATGACATTTTATGGGGGAGAATTCTTAAATGAACTTGTGCTTAATTGATATATCTTTGAGGGGAGAAGCCGTTGTGGAACATATAGGGGTTAACTTGTATCTTAATAAACTCCTTGATGAAGTCACTAAGTTTCGACTCTGTGATATCATCTAAAGTAAAGTTGATATGTTTTTCCTTTGGTCAAGAAGTTCCTCCATGAAAATTTCATTAGGATCCCACCAGTCTTCGAACCTTTGCCAATTTATATTGACAAAAATGGGGAGAATTATTTTGTAGTTCACACTACATATACATATGGTTTATGGATCATTATGTAAGGGGGAGTCGTTTTCATTGTGAGATGAAGTATTGACTAAGGGGGAGTGATACATGTCACCGTAGTATTATTGTCAAAGTTGTGATACAATTGAACTTTGATGTTGTGTAATAATACTATGATGGATCTTCAAAAAGTACAGGATGAACACGCGCATAGTTGAAGAACCAAGGAAATCAAGCATGTTGGGTTTTGGAGTTTAATGCTTTTATTTGTTTAAATCCATATGTAAAATGGTTTTGTCACTAAAATTGACAAAGGCGGAGATTGTTAGGGCATTGCTCGGTTGAACCCACTAGCGTTGGTATGTCAAGTTAGTTGTCAATTTTAGTTTCCAAAATGCATTCTTGATTTAGCATACTTTCGGACTAGATTAGGTCTAAGAAGTTGAATCGAAACTATCCTTAAAGGATGAAGATTGAAGACTACAAGAAGACATCAACAAGTACTTCATCAACAAAGGTATGTGATTGATTTCATTTGTATTTTTGTTCAATTCTACCTTTCTAATCTATCGATATATATGCTCACTCTATGGAACAATTCCTATGACGGTAAATGTACATTTATGTATATATACTTGAGGTTATTTGATTCATGACTTTGGTGACAATAAAATTTATCCCTATATAGGATCTCATGCTATAGTGAATGAGCTTACGAATTCAACGAGCCAAGAATCACTCAATTCCGAGTTATAACGATGAAGTTATGAGTGATTTATTAAAGTAACAATTATAAGTGTTGCTGTAATTGTTACAGTTCGTTAGTAGGAAACAATCCATGGACTGTTTGTAACGGTTCACGGACTTGGGCCCAATTACGTGACTAAAAGGCATTTTTGGTCAAGTTGGTGATGTTTCCTTATCTAGGAAAGACGGCTATTACTCCAAACATCTTTGATTACCATATTAAAGTGTTTGTGATTTCTTCCTAATTTAATTTGTGATTTATTCACATAAATACAATTTTACTAAATTAATTATTTATTTAATTATTTTGGCAAGAGTTCTAACTTAGGAAAGACTCCCAAAATTTGGAGAGTCTTGAAAAAGGAAAATAGTTATGCTTAGCTTTCAAGCTACCTTTTACTATAAATAAAGGGTTCGTGAGTGCTACACGTTTTCATCCCCTTTGGAAAATTGGTGTAAAGCTCATAAGGTTGTTTTCCATGTCTTTTGTTCTTCGTGAACAAGAGTGAGATAAAAGTCTTTGTATTGGGGATCACAAAGCCGAGTTGGATTCAATCTTTATGATTGATTATACAACTTGTAATTTAGGTTTTTCACCTCTTGTCTATTCTAAGGTTTTCTCTTCTGATATAAAACCATTCAAGAGTTGTTAATCATAAACCCTAGGTTTTGATAGATTTCAGTTTCCGATCGTATACCAACACTTGTTAGTCGAAATCGGAAGCTAGAAAGAAAGATTCGATTAAGGCATCTCGTAAAAATCCTTAAAAGTTTTAAACAAGATATCTCTAGATTTATTCTAGTTGTTCTTGTTGTTGAATAATTAGGTTTCGCTTCCTTTATTGAAGAGTATAATAATCTCTAATCTACAAGTTTGTTTTGATATTACTTTTACCTAGTAATTGTTTCTATCAAAATAAACACAAGATTTCCAAAACCTTGATTCACATCTAAAGGGAAATCAAACCGGTATTTTGTGCAAACAAAATATCGAATCGTATCAATCGTGTTGTTGTATCTTCTAAAGAGAGCCTTGGGTTCTGCTAGAAGATTTACGAGAAGAATTCATAAAGACAATTGGTTTTGTGCTAGGAGTTCTATTAGTGCTGAAGCAGGTATTACATCTAGTCTGGATAGGTAGTAGGAAATTGGTGTAACAGCTTATAATCAGTATGTGTTTATTCTGGACTAGGTCCCGGGGTTTTTCTGCATTTGCGGTTTCCTCATTAACAAAATGTCTGGTGTCTGTGTTATTTCTTTTCCGCATTATATTTGTTTACATAATTGAAATATCACAGGTTGTATGTAAGTTCAATCAATTGTGAATCCGACCTTTGGGTTGTTGATTAAATTGATTAACACTTGAATATTGATTTTTGATACCATCCAAGTTATTTCTTATATTCAATCGGGTTCGCAAATTCCTATTTGTTTGATTGCGGATTGAATTGAGATATAACTCTTTGATATACTTTTCTTAAGATTGAGTCTGACTGTCTAGTTGATTCTCTTAAAAGTATATTGGAGTTAGTCCATACAAATTGCCAAACAAATTATTGGGTGTGGTTGTTAGACCCCCTCTTTTTCATCCTCGTTAACAAAATCCTGTTGTGTCATACTTTTCTATTCTGCAATTAAAATTATTTTTTATTATAATTAAAAAGTAAATTACACTTGTACGTTAACTCCGTGATACTTGATAGTGATCCTATATAATTTGGTGATTTCCGAACCTATTATCAAGTAACACACTTTGTTGTTGTATTGTCTTGATCTTGTATCCATTAGTCAATCACACAAGTTATCTAGTTGTTGTATTGTCTCGATCTCGTATCCATAGACGATCGCACGAAGTGTGAACCAAATTGTCGTATTGTCTCGACTCTATCCATAGACGATCACATTCGGTAGAGGAATTATATGTTGAAATAAAAAGATTGTAGTGTATTTGGGTAGCCTCGTCTTTTCAATTGGTATCAGAGCAGGCAAACACAAAAAGATTTAACAATCTATGTTTGGTGCGATCCAACCTATAAGAATTGAATCCAATGGCCGATTTAGTTAACGTTATGCAAGATTGCGAATACTCAAAAGTTGAAAATGTTACTACTTCGTTAACTCGTGATCCAGGAGTTACGAAAATTAAGAGTACACCTGAGTCTATCTCTGATGGAAAAGAAGATGCTTGAAAAGGCGGGGGTATAACAACCACACCCAATTATTCGTTCGGTAATCTGTATGGACTAACTCCAATATAATTCCGAGAGCACCAACTTAAAACCGAGCTCAATCAAGAGATATATCAAAGAGCTTAATCTCAATTTCTCAATACAATCTGCAATCGAACAGATAGAAATCTGTGAGCCCGATTGATATGAGAAATAACTTGGACGGTACCAAAGACCAATGCCCAAGTGCCAATTAATTCCTATCCAATAATCAAGGTCGGATTTACCAATTGATTGAACTACGCGTAACCTGTGATATTTCAATTATATAAACAAATATAATGTGGAAAAAAAATAACACAGATACCAGAAATTTTGTTAACGAGGAAACCGCAAATGCAGAAAACCCCGATACCTAGTCCAGATTTGAACACCACACCGTATTAAGACGCTACAAACACTAGCCTACTACAAGTTAACTTCGGACGGGAATGTAGTTGAGCCCTAACCAAGTCTCACACCGATTAAGGCACGGTCGCGCTCCTTATGCCTCTATAACCATGCCAGATTCTGCGCACTTGATTCCCTTAGCTGATCTCACCTGAGTTGCTACGACCCAAAGTCGAAGACTTATAAACAAATTTGTCTCCCACAGATAAATCTATTCTGATAGATAAATATGTCTCCCACAGAAGTACCTATGAAGTTTTTGTATCGTCTTTTGATAAATCAAGGTGAACAGGAACCAATTGATAATTCGGTCTTATACTCCCGAAGAGAAGCCTAGAAATATCAATCACCTCACAATAACTTAACTATATGGTAGTATAATAAGTTATTGTGAAATCACAAATAATGAGACGAAAAGCTTTGTGATTACTTTTTATATCCTACCTATCGAAGATAAACCTCGAGCAAATCTTAGAGAAGATAGTAGTCAATACGATAGAACAAGTAAGATCAGAATACGCAACTACAGAGAAAATAGTTGGACCTGGCTTCACGAATCCCAAATGAAGTCTTCAAGTCGTTAACCTATAATGGTTTTGGAAAAACCTAGGTTAAAGGAGAATCGACTCTAGTCGCAACTAGGACATAGGAAAGTGTCAGGATTAGGTTTTCTAGTTGCTAGAGTTCTCCCTTATATAATCTTTCAAATCAGGGTTTGCTTTCAATCAAATCTAAGTTATCTTAGTAACAAAGCATTCAATATTCACCATTATATAAAAACATGGTTTAAGATTCAAGCTAAGTCTGCTTAAAACCAAAGCAATAACTCTTCGTCGTTATATGGTCTTAGCTTGTTACACACAAATGAAATATACCTTCGCTTAGATATGGGTAACCGTACCTAAACATTTATATTGAGTTGGCTCAATAACAGTTAACCTAAGTTAGCCATATGAACACTTTCATATTAACGACATTCATCTAACACCTCTAGATCAACTATGATGATCAATCAAATGAATCTAATTTTGTTTCACATAGAGTTTTCCAATTGTTGACTATCTCATATAAATATATATAAACCAATTGAAACAAAATCGGATTGATCATAAGAATCAATTCATGAATATTAAGCCACGGTTTGCAAAGATTGCATTCCTTAATTCATAAATGTATTTGTTCATGAGTATGAAAAACATACTTAACCGATTTTAGAACTTTAACCACTAATTGGAAAACAGGTACGCAAACTATAGCTTCCGGACTTTGGTCTTGTTCAGCCGTTTGCAAACGGGTATGCAAACAGCCGTCCCGGACCTAACTCAGGTAGAAACGTTTGCATACGAGTATGCAAACAAGGTTCCCGGACTTTAATAGTTAAAATTGTTCACATACTAGGTATGCAAACAAGGTTCCCGGAGCTGAATCATACCAAAACAGTTCGCATACTAGGTACACATACTGTGCTGGATCCGGACAAAGGTTTTTGTGTTAGGGCATAGCTCGGTTGAACCCACCAAGCGTTGGTATGTCAAGTTTGGTTGTCATATTTTAGTGAATCAAAACTCATTTAAAGAGTCGCTTGATTATATACTAGAGTCAACTTCGTATAGGTTAGCTAGAAAGTTACTAGGATATGAGACTTACAAGTATTACGTGAAGACTTGAAGAATGTGAAGAAGTAAAGAGCTACATCGACGACATCATCCTTCCACTTGAGGTTAGTAATATTTGAATTGAACTGTTTCATTCCTAGCGTATCTTTCAAGTCGTGCATATTGAAAACATAACTGCGAAGCTGTGAATGATTATACTCTAGTTAGACATAGTATTAAGGAATTGCAATACGAAGTATAACGTCTATCTTTTGAACTTCGTATATAAGACATCGACATAATCGTATGAATGCTATTGTGATTATGTATGGGTATGGGTGAATATTTCATCATAGGAAACAATGTTTTACATTTTCTTAAAGGAAGTACAATTCATAAACTTGTTTTGTGAATGGAAAGAGAAATCGCTAGGCTTATTGGTATTGTTATTCATTGCAAATCTTTGGATTACCAATATGTGTGTTTAGTATAACCGCTCATAACTTGTTTATGTATCTTGGTATGACTTCTATTAGTATGACTTCTATTAGTGAAACCGATCTTAAGTAATCACCTGAGATGGTATGATCGATATGTTGTAATTGGTATGACCAACTCTAGACATTGGGGAACCAATCCTAGTAAGAGGTGCAACCGATCACAAGAGGGAATCCATCCTTGTAATAGGTACAACAAGTTTTTAGTAACTGGGGAACCAATCCTATGACTTGTGCAACCGATTACAAGTTAAATACCATATATATGTGGTAACCGATCCTAGTACCTAGGCAACCAACTTTTGGTAACTAGTGTGACCGATCCTAGTACCCACATGGAGGTAGAACCGAAACTTGTTTTAGTAGAACCGTGAAACCCATTAATGGTGATTTGATAGGATAATCAATCCCATAGTTCTTGGAAGTCAGATGAACCAATGTTAAACTTGTTTGGAAGTGTGGAAAATCGGTTCCAAGATTGTAAATATGAAAAAGGATGTACAAAGTAAAGATGTCGACATACTTTGAAAATGTGCAGTAAGTCTTATGTTTTATTGTTCAAAGATATTCCTTAATAACTAAAGGAGAATCCCGGATCGAAATAAATTGAGAATCTTTTAATTAAGGTTTTTAGTTTTTATATGCTTTTAATTTCCAACAATTAAATGCATATCTTTAGAAAATAATAATTAGTAATGTGCATTTACTAATTGGAGATTTTCTATTGAGGTCATTTCCAGGAATTATGAAAACCGTTTTTGTCTTTATTGCATATCTTTGAGAATATTCGGTTTTGGAAATTCCTTGGTGTCCAAACTTCCTTGGTCTTTAAATATTGAAGTTTGCATTTCTAGCAAACTAATCCTCAGAGCCAGCAAAACTACCTAGTTGTATTGTTACTGGTGAAGCCGTCTATTCGGAGAGGAAAGTACCCTAATTAGGCGAAATCTCTTACGACCGCTCGTTTTAAAGACTTATTTGGGATTGATAAGCTCTACGAGTACCGTTGGTGGGAAACTAGATAATTACAGTTTTGTAGATGGGGCAAAATGATTTGCTGGTTTTTACGGGATTGAGGAGACGACAGTACGGAGGAGACTCCTTGAACCGAGCGAAATGTTCAACCTCACACAGATGCACTGCAAGAAGGGAGTGCTTTGAATTGGAGAGATCAATCTTTAGTACTCCGGCCTAAACCAAGACAATGCTCGTTCCATAGTAAATTCGGTCACAAGAGAGGATGGGTCGATCTGTAGGAGGGAAGCTGAGAAATGTGTGGAATCAATGGTAATAAAAGATTGTAGGTGTGTTATGTATTCTGAATAAGATAAGTTCTGAATGATTGAATCTCTGTTGAGAGTGATTACTCAGATGTTGAGTTGTTAATCTCGTGTTGGGTGATTTTGCCAGTAATATTGAGTTGAACCTCTGAACTATGCAGCTGAGTAATCACTCTCAAGAGAGATTCAATCATCTTCATCGTCTTCCATGGTCTTCCATTGATTCCATTGGGTGATGTTGAGTTGAACCTCTGAACGTATGCAGCTGCATCGTCTTCCATGGTCGGCCAGTAATATTTCTCATGGACTTGAAGAAATAGTTTTATCTTTCCTTGATGTTCTCCATCGTGCATTTCCTTCAGAATTGTTGGGATTTCATGTTCAACTAAACATCTCAGTAAATTCCCACCAAAGATTTTGCGGTATAATATCCTGTCAAGAAAGACAAATCTCTTAGCTCTCTGAATAAGTTTGACTGCTTGCTTCTTCTCTGTTGGTAGTTCGTTGTCCCGGAGATGTTTGATGTAAGTCTCCATCCAGTCCCCAGTGTTGTAGACTGTCAAAACCTCTAAGTGATGGGGAGGTGCCTGACAATTGGGACAAGATCCTTGTAGAGCCCTTGCTTGAGCTTCCATGGAAGGCCAGTAGTATCCTGCCCTCTAAAGCCTTCTGTAAAGTGTTACTACTAGTGTTTGTCCACAGATTTCTTCATGTATGCTCTTGAGTTGTTCTTCCGCTTCGTTGTTTCTAAGGCACCGTGATAGGGATCCATCAGGGTTTCGGTAATACAGCGCCCCGTGAAGCAGGAAATAATTCTTCAATTCTTTGAGGCTGATTTTGCCTTCTGAAATAGAGTTGCTCAATTCATGAATGATGGGTGCTCGCCAATCGTCTGTTGAAATGTCTTCGACTTGAGTGAGCCAGGTAGACGACACAGTACGCCTCTGTACAGTGATTGTTTTCTCTGCCCTTTCGAACTGCAGCTTAGAAGCGAGAGTTGCTATGCAGTCGGCATGCCTATTGTTGGTCCGTCCAGTATGGACGATCGTGGCATCAGAAAAATGAGATAATAGTAGCTGAGCTTCGGTTCAGAATAGAGTGAGCATGATTTCCTTAAGAGAGTATGCTTCATTCATCTGATTGACCAGTAACTTTGAATCTCCTCTTATTTCAAGGTGTGTCGCTCCTGCTTGCTTGGCCATGGACAATCCTAATAAGAAGGCTTCATATTCTGCTGAATTGTTGGTGCAGTGGAAATCCAACTTGAATGAATGTGAGAAAACTTCACCAGATGGGGACACCAGCACTATGCCCGCTCCTCCGGTGTCATTGCTAGGGATGGCGGATCCATCAAAGTATAGAAGTCATGTTTCTTCTTTGATAACTAAGATATCTGGAAATTCATCGGGTACATCCTCGTGTAATGTTGTCGTATATTCTCCTGGAAAAGCAGCGAGCAAGTCTGCAACTGCTTGGCCTTTGATCGCTTTAGGCGGCGTACAAGCTATATCAAATTCTGACATCTGGAGTAGCCACTTCGCTGGTCTCCCTATCAAGGTTGGCTTTGATAGCAGGAACTTTATAGGATCAGCTTTGGAGACGAGTACGACCCTGTTGGACAGTAAATAGTGCCTGAACTTCTGGATTGCATGTACTAATGCTAGACACGCCCTTTCAGCCTTTGGATATCGGAGTTGAGCATCTCTCATTGTGCGGCTGAAGTAGTAGATTGGTCGTTCGATGCCTTCGTCGTCTTCCTGAGCAAGGAGTGCTCCGATAGAAACGTCACTGGAGGTTGTGTAAAGAATCAGGGGTCGTCCCTGTACTGGAGACTTCATGACAGCAGGTGACAATAGGATCTGTTGTATCTTATGGAAGGCTTCTTGTTGAATGGCTTTCCAGGTGAGACTTGCTACTTTCTTCAGTAGAGGGGTGAATGAGGCAATGAGTTGAGCCAATCCAGGAATAAAGCGTCGAATATAATTTACCTTGCCCATAAAACTCTGTAGTTCCTTCACGGTGCGTGGAGGAGGCATGGTGGTGATAGCTTTCGTCTTGTCCGGATCGACTTTGATTCCTTCGGATGTGACTAGGAATCCTAAAAACTTTCCAGAGGAAACACCAAAAGCGCACTTCAAAGTATTCATATTTAATTTGTATTCTCTGTATATCTCGAATACTTGTCTCAAGACTTCGAGGTGAGACGTTCGAGTCTTCGATTTTACCACCACAATATCGACGTAGTCTTCCACTTGTTTGTGCATCATGTCGTGGAATATGGCAGTCATGGCTCGTTGATAAGTGGCACCTGCATTCTTTAATCCAAAGGGCATCACAGTGTAGTGTAAGTTCCAAATGGGAGTACGGAATGCAGTCTTGTTGGCATCATGCTCATACATCTTGATCTGGTTGTATCCGTTGTAACCATCCATGAATGAGAACATACCGTGGCCACTAGTTCCGTCGACGAGCATTTCAATGTTGGGTAGAGGAAAATCATCCTTTGGACAATATTTATTCAGGTTCCTGAAATCGACGCAACATCTGATTTGACCATTTTTCTTCTTGACAGGAACAACATTTGCCAGCCACGTTGGATGTTGAATAGGCTTGATGAATCCTGCTGCTAGTAGTTTCTGGATCTCGACTTTGATTTTCTCCTCGACTTCGTGTCTAAATTGCCTAGGCGGTTTTTTGACAGCTTTGGAGCCAGGAACAATGTGCAGGTGGTGGGTGACCTGTTTGTCGTCTAGACCGGGCATTTCCTCATACGTCTAGGCGAAAACATGTTGATATTCTTTCAAAATATTTATCAACTTCGCCCGCTCCTCTGATGACAGTGCTGAACTAATCAGGATCGTCCTTGGATCATCCTCAACCCCAATATTGATTGTCTCGAGATCATCGGTGGTAGAGTCAGTGTCGTCTTGTAATTGTCGTGGGGCGTCTTGAACCTCTTCTTCGAGTGACGGTTCATTCTGACATGATTCTTCAGGGTGGGGAGACTTTTCATCGTTCTCCCCGATTAATTGCTAATCTTCCCGTCGGAGATAAACGATACTCCCCTCCGCATCACGGATGGTTATGAAGTTTGATCCTGGAGTTGAAACTTGATCATTACGGCGTTTAACCGGTGTAGTAGATGACTTAATCGCCTTAGCATCTGAGGATGATGACTTGTCAACGACCTTTTCAATAGCCTTCCAACGTGGAAGTGGGATGCTGCAAACCTTGCTTGGAGGCTCCGGGATGCTCTTTTGAGATTCAAGGAACTCGGCATCGTAGACAGGAGCATAAGGAGATGACGAAGCTGGGATGCGAACGATCTTGTTGTTGAGTAGTGCCTTCATGCATTGATAGTAAGTGGAAGGGACCACCTTGTTATCATGGAGCCATGGGCGCCCAAGTATCATGTGATAGTCGGGCTCTTGTTCGATCACATGGAACTTGACTTTTGACTGAATAGGCCCTACCTTCAAATCGATGTATGCATACCCATATGTATGGATCTGACTTCCTTCAAAGCCTGTCATCAGGATAAGGTGCCGGACAATCTTGTATTGTGGGAATCTGGCCGTCTTGAGAGTCTTCATAGTGACAATATTTGTAGAAGCACCTGTATCAACGAGGGCTCTCTTGAATTCGTAGTCTCTAATGAAGCCAGTCACGTACAGGTCTCGATTGTTTCCTTCGTCTGCCATGCAGTCTTCTTCTCCAAAAGTGATGTTGTTGATTAAATGGTCAGACATCACGGGTGTTTCCTCAGCTGTTAGGCACGACGGAGTCAGAGGTATGTCTGACGATATCTGGTTGAGTGCAGCGAATGTACTCGTACGTTGATCTCTAGAGAAGTGTAGAAGCTTACATAAACTTTCGATCAGATGTGCAACTTCTTGGTCCACCGGCTTTTCGTAAGTAGTGAAGTTGTTGGTTTGAGGGGTATCGTTTGCAGTAGCGATGGGATGATCTACCACTTCTGCTCCCAAGAGTTTTGTCAATTCTACCATACAGTTGAAGAGTTCATCGATTGCCTCCTTCAATCGATTGATGCTCCTAGTCAGAATTTCTTGCCTCCGTGCCAATTCAGCCAATGATGGGATTTCTCCGTCGAACGCATCAATAGAGGGAAAAGAAGTAGTAAAGTAGGAGTGATGAATGTTACCAGAGTCGTGCGGACAAGCGTGAGGAATGTCGCCATTTGAAATACTCTGGTTAGGGTTTGGAGCTTCTGATGAAGACCTAAGACCAACCATCTTGTGAAAGCTTGAGATTGCAACCGAGAGAATGATCTCCCATTGTGGTCGCCAATCTGTAGATGGGGCAAAACGATTTGCTGGTTTTTACGGGATTGAGGAGACGACCGTATGGAGGAGACACCTTGAACCGAGCAAAATGTTCAACCTCACACATATGCACTGCAAGAAGGGAGTGCTTTGAATTCGAGAGATCAATCTGTAGTACTCTGGCCTAAACCAAGACAATGGTCGTTCCAGAATAAATTCGGTCACAAGAGAGGATGGGTTGATCTGTAGGAGGGAAGGTGAGAAATGTGTGGAATCAATGGTAATCAAAGATTGTGGGTGTGTTGTATTCTGAATAAGATAAGTTCTGAATGATTGAAGTTGCTCAGTTGAGAGTAATTGCTCAATTGATGAGGTGTTGATCTCGTGTTGTCTGTGAGACGTGAGATCGTTGTTCTCTCTTCAATCATGATTCAGAGACTTATTTATATTGCTGGAATTGTAGACACCATGATCTCATGAAGTGTGACAGTTGATGGAATCAAAGAGTGGGGAAGTGGAAATCTTGTTTGAAACCAGTTGCTCATTGTGCAGAGACTTGGTCGATTTTCCATCCACTACTTTGTTAACTCCTTCAACCGATTGCATGACTTGCTCACTTTCCATCGTGTGTAGGAACACGTGTGCCGTAGATCGCCAGACCAAAACCCTAGTTGATATCCTCCCAAGTGACACGATTGATGTCTCGTGAACGTGGAGTCTGCAGGGCAGACGTGTATTTAGTCAGTTGCTGACTTCATGGGACGATGAGTCCATGTATTTGCTGAGTTGAACATGAGTCTGCAAAATGTTCTGAAACTCATGAATTGAACGTGTCAGTTGAGACAAAGGTGTAATTCTCACATTGAGGTGAGCAAGTGTTTCTCATTCGATGAATTGTTGAATATTGATAGTTGAACCAATATTCCTTGGTTTGAGCAAATATTGCTCATCTGAGCAAGTGTTGCTCGTCTGATGAATTATTGGCAGAGTGACCGAAATAAAACATTAATTAGAATACTGGTAGTTGAACCGAGTATAATAAAATGGTGATCATTATATCGTCGTAAAATTATTAGCGTTCGAATCTGGAATTATGATCCTTGGACTCAGAAACCCTAATTTGATCAATTGATGACCGAGTGATAGTTTATTGAAAATTTAACCATGGAATGAAGGAGGACCGGCTACATGAGACCGTAAGTCGAACACGTAGCGGCCATATGCTCGCGCGAGAAAATACCAAGACCCCCTGAAGAGTTGGTGAAAAGATGATCAAATGCTGGTTCAATCATTTTTCATATAATGCTCGTCTGAGCCTTAGGTGATAAAACCTAATTAATTATGGAGAGGTGAGAAACCGACCAAGGGGTCATGAAACCAACCCTGGATGGTCGTGGGATCGAATGAGGATTACTTCATGAAATTCCAAAATTATTTGGAAGAGTCTAGGACCTAATACGTGCAATTGCGCAAATTAGGTCAAACCATGAAAATACGTGGGACCGGATCATTACGAACCAAAGAGCCAACCTTGGTCTGTCAAGGTAACATGCTTACGTCTCTCAGTCCTGAGAATTTTGATATTTTCTGGCGTGCGTTTGAGCAACCATTTGAGAAAATACAATAAAATCAAGGTTTGCTGAAACTGAAGAAACTTCATGAGATGAAGGAAAATAATTATAAAATGAAGGAATGATGAAGCGTGGGACCGCTGAAGCCAAGGCATGGCCGGACGTCCAGTGACCACGGTCCCATGGTGCCTTTTTCTAATTTTATATTATTTTTCATGATTTTATGAAAATATCATGAAATAAAAGAATTTGTTGAAATTAAGGAAGTGAAGGAGTTCCATGGGATCAAGGAAGCAAATAATATTAAAATAATAAAAATAAGGGCGTGTGGGACCGTCTAGGGCATGGCCGGCCGGCTTGGGCCCGGTCCCACGAGTTTCCCTAATTTTTGTGTATTTTTCGTGTATTTTTCCATGATTTGTAGGAATTTTCCTAATTTGAGAGAAATACCATGAAATCAAGGAGTTTCATGGGATGAAGGAAACCTTAAAACAATAATAATAAAATAAAGGGGCGTGTGGGACCGGCTAGGGCATGGACGGCCGGCTGGGGCCCGGTCCCACGGGTTTGCCTAATTTTATATTATTTTTCATGTATTTATGAAAATACCATGAGATGAAGAAATTTTCATGAGATTAGGAAAATAATAATAAAATAATGAGGAACCATGAGGTGTGGGGACGGCCGTGATCAAGGCATGGCCGGTTGGCCAACAATCACGACCCCACAATATTTTTACCAATTTTATATTATTTCCTTCGTGCGAAGGAAGCACCGTGAAACTGAGGAGTTTCCTCAAACGAAGGATGTTTGTTCAAATGAAAGGATTTTCATAAGATCAAGGAAAATAACAAAAAATATGATAAAATATAAAACTGGCGTGGGATTGGCCACGACACGGCCGGCCGGTCGGTGAGCCCAATCCCCTTGCGCCTTGGTCAATATTTTAATTATTTACTATTTTCCTTCCTCTTTTGCATAGGTTCATCGTTTCGTCGCATTTTGAAATACTCGTTCGTGCGGTGATTGTTAGTGCATCATCGTTGAGTACACATACACCATTTGAGCCGGGGCTTACTCGGAGGTAGCTCAGACGTCCGTGCATTGAATATTTATTACTAACCCATGGAATTCTGCTGGGAAGAACCATAGATTGAAGTAACGAAATATTGCGAAAATATTTGAACATTTTCGGAATCAGTGGATGAATCCAAGAACTTAGGAATAATTAACTTATGGCTCTATACTAGCAGAGCAAGCTTTCTAGGAGCATTAATTATTCTGATATGAGCTTGCTGGAGCTTCATATCCTTTATATAGTCAGGAAAACTTGTTGTTTGTATCCTGAAGACGTTATCGCTCTATACTAGCAGAGCAAGCTGTCTAGGAGCCGTCAATCTCGTGATTCTATATAGAAATAATTACTGAAGTGTTCAGTATTCATGAGATATGTCGTTGTCCAGCCGAGAGACTACATATTTGCATGCACTCTGAGAGACAGTATTCTCAGTCAGAAGATTCGATGAGAGACCCGTGTCTCAATACTCACATCTGATTGTTGTATCAGGAGTTCTTATAATTATGGGTTTACGATTTTAGCCTTTGCCAAAAATCCACCATATACATTAAGTCCCCTGCTTAGTGAGGAAAGTCGTGTTCCTCAGTCAGCATTGAATGGTGATTTTCCGGTCATAAACAATATAAGTAATTGCACTTAGTCATGCGTTAAGATGTTACCGGATTTTGATAGTACGAGCAAACCACAACTTGAATGAAGATCCCAGTGGCATGATAGAGCATCGTTTAATGAGCATAAATTGGTGTTGAACCGCTGGTTTGGACGACGGGACCTTGGTCGTTTAGGATTCGTGGGCCGGGCCCAATAAGGAAATCCTTGTAAAATTAGGTTTTTGGAAATAAAATTTGATATAAAAGGGAATTAGTCCCTTCTTTTTTATTATTTTTCCCACGACCAGTACCTTCATCACCTCTCCACCACCTTCACGCCAGGAGAAAATTTTCACGCCGGAGCACTGACCGCCGCCGCCACCGTCCGGCCAACTTCCAGCCGGCGCCGACCAGGTGTGATTTTTTTTTTTGTTGATGTTTATATGAGTTTCATGAAGTGATCATGTTGAAATCATATATGTGCATATATTAGTGCGAGTTTTGTTAAAAAACCCTCGTTTTTGAAAACGTATGTTCGTTTGATCGTTAGTTTTGAAAACTAATAATAATCCCTAATTTAGGAGGGATTTTTTTAATATATGTAGACCTAGGTCCAGTGATAAAACTTGGTTTATAAGATTTCATGTGAACCAAGGTTTTATCATAAAAAGAGTGAGTTTTCATGAAACCGAAATAAACCTTCGTTTTAGAGAATGACGATAGTATGAAGGAAAAAAAAATTTATACATGAACTTGTGTCCAGTGATAAAATTTTGTTTATGATCTTTCATGTAAATCAAAAGTTTATCTTATAAGGTGTGAGCTCTCACAAAATTGAAATAAACCTTCGTTTTAAAGACGAACGACGATACGAAGGAAATTTTTTTTTTTTTTTTATATAAAATCATGGTCTGTCCATGAAAAATATATTTGCATACAAAACCGTGACATGCTTTCACGGAAAAGAGTGTATTTTTTTTGCGTGAGTTGTTACTCACTAAAAATAAAACGTGAGTTATTATTTCATGTTTTGTAAACATATATTTTCAAAAATGATTTTTGAATAATGTTCAAAGTAAACAATTATTTATGATGAGATATTGTTTTGGTTTTTCATAATCCCATGGTGAATGTTCACGCAGTAGAAATTTCATGATTTTATGAAAATCTAAGTTTCGTTCGTATTTTGCAGGTTTCGAAGAAACGAACAAGTTTTGAGGTGTTTAACTCTTGGATTACCACTATCACTGTCGTTAGTGGAATCGTAAAGAGGAAAGAGTTAAGAATTACAATTTTTGCAGATGGATTCACTTTCATGTTGATAATTTTATGCTCATGGTTTCAGAAAATGTCAACTTCCAGCGGCAACAATTACGATTATTATTACTCTTCTTCCTCCTCCAGCTCCTCTGATGAGGATTCCAAAGCTTCTGTAGCCAAATCGAAAGCTAAGACAACTCATGATGAGGGATCAAAGTCTAGCGTACCCTTGAATGATCGCAGGGTCACTTATGCTGAACTTATGAAGAGGAAGGCTGAAGATGATAAAGCCGAGAATCGTCAGCGCAGAAGGGATCGAATCCGATGTCGAGTACAAGCGGCTGAGGAGAGACGTCAATTCCTTGATGGGGTACCCTCTGACTCTGATGCTGATGTTTCTGAAGAGGAGACTGCGTGGGTATTTACAGAGCGCAAGATCAAGCCTGACCGATACGAAAGAGAGTTTCGGAGGACCATGAAGCAAATTGAAGTCGAAGCTGAAGCGGAAGAAGACTCGGACTCAGATGATGATCCTGAGGCTCATCCAGACTTCATCCCTGACGCTGATTCCAACGAAGAGGAAGATAACGATGACAAATATGATGACTCGGATGACGAGAAGGACAGTGATGACGAATCTAACAATTCGGATGAGTCTGACGAGTAGCTTTACTTCTATCTTCTTTAAATATTTGAATGTTCTTTATCCTTCGTAGTAGACATTTCTTTGATGAGTTGGATGACTTTTCTTTAGAGCTAGGGCTTTCTTCTGAACAATAAATATTTTATTAATGTTGATTCCTTCTGACTGAATGAAACGGACCAATGTCCATGCGCCTGAATCCATCATACTCTCTTTTGATGATTTCCGTCTTGTGAGAAGTACCAAAATACGGTTAAGAGACATGGGACGTGTAGAGAGCTGCGTGGCCATTCTCTGACTATGCCGCTGTCAGTCCCCGGTGTGTTATTTTCCTCCGCGTCTTCAGTATTGATCTCTTTTGAAGCTTAGGGTTTCCGCGAAGCCCGTAACTGAACAGACTGTTCGTAGAAGATAAACATCCACCGTGTCTAATATATATCTTCGTGACTTTGAGTCTATTATCTACGTGAATATTTCCTCCATTCCTGAGTCAGTTTCATCCTGCAGAGAAATTCCGTCATACCTTGTTATCGCTATGTCGAGCAGTAGTATTTCTTCTCGAGATGATCCTCAGTCGAAACCTGAAATAGAAGCGTCCATCTTAGTAAGTTGTATACCTTTTTCGTCTATGTTTGATCGAGATTATATGATCATAAGAAAATGATTTGTTGCAGGATAACCAGAAGAATGCTTCATCTCATAACTCGAGGCCCAAGCGGACTGTTAGAGCTCCTTCCCGGTACAGGTCGGCTTATGCTGAGGCTGGATCATCTGTAAGCACCCTTACAACCCTCACAGTTCCTTTATGCTCAATTTCGGTAAAATTAAATACTTCTACGTTTCGCCGCAGGCGGATGTCCGTGTCGTCGTTGATGCCAGAAGGAGAAGGAGTGGAAAGTCTGTGACCATGGTTGAGGTTGAAGACAGCAGCACCCGAGTTGGTGAAGACTCTGCAGAATCCGTAGAGATTGAACACAGGGTTCACGCTCGTGAATATCCAACAACTGGACGATCGTTTGAAGCTCCTATGATCAATAATTTCCCGGACAATGAGGTGGTTGGTGGATTCGTCATCCCCAAGTGTCACACGCCTCTTTACACCAAGATCTGGAAAAGATATGGACATATTGCTACGACCGAGGTGTGGAAGGGTTTTCTACCAACCCTCCTAACTACAGTTGCAGGGTTGTCACCAATCATTGAGGAGATGAACCAGATGCGCCTGCGAGATGTCAAGAATCAGGAGTTGCACAGGTGGGATGGGATGATTTCGAACTGCGAGACATTGCGGTTCAATGTAGGATGGCTTCATCATCGGCTCGAGATAATAAAGATTCATAAGGCAGTGAAGGATGCTGATGCGATTTCTCTGACTACTGCTTTATTGGAGGAGGAGGAGATGCTCGCTTTGGAGTCGGCCCGGGTTGAGAAGGCGGTGCAGGAATTGAGAACGAAAACCAAAAGTTTTCAGAAGAAGCTTGACAGGGTTGCTTACAGAGATTACCCATTGTTGGATGGTTTGCTCTGAGTGAGCATTTATGATTGTTGTTTTTGAATAGGTTTAAGCTTCTGGTTAGGTGGAATAATTGATCATGATATGAAGGAATTTTGCTCATTTATGAAATGTTTAATGAACAAAGGAGCATTTGCGCGCTCTTTGGAGGAATGAAAATTACATTTTTGAAAATGCTTGAAATTATGAAAAGGTAATTGCTTTCATGAATCAGGCGTAATAGGATTTGAGCCATTTGCCATTGATTATATTCCCTTCCACTCCTCCATCCACAGCTAAGATCCTGTAGTACCCACTACATACTGCCTTGATGACTACATATGGTCCCTCCCATTTCAGAGAGAACTTGTGAGCGGACATATCTTGTTTTTAATACCAGATCTCCTACTTGAAATATTCGAGGTCTTACCATTTTGTTGTAGTCCTTGGATATCCTTTGTTTGTAGGTTTCTATGTATTTTTCCATCTTAGCCCTCCTTGACTCGAGCATGTATAGTTCAGCGATTCTTGACTTGGATACTTCAGCCTCATCCCATTGTACTCCACTGGATGTTGCAATCCTTGCTGAAGGAATTTTGATTTCTGCTGGAAGTATGGCGTCTGCTCCGTAGACGAGGGAATATGGCGAAGTTCCGATTGATCTCCTTGGTGTGGTTCGATAAGCTCATAGAGCCATAGGCAGCTGTTCATGCCACGTTCGAGGATTGTCATGAATTGTCCGACTGAGAATTCGGATCAAAGTTTTGTTGGTGCTCTCCGCTTGTCCATTTCCTTGGGGATAATATGGTGTGGAGAAGACTTGTTTGATGTCGTATTCCTCGAGCAGTTCAGTCACATGTTTATTGGCGAAAGGAGTTCCATTATCAGTAACAATATGTTTAGGAACACCGAATCTACATATTATGTGCTCTTTGATGAAGGCTACAATCGTGACTCCGGTGGTGCTTCGAAGAGGAATCGCTTCAACCCACTTGGTGAAATACTCAGTTGCAGTGATGATGTATTCATGCTGCTTTGAAGATGCTGGATTGATCTTCCCGATGATATCCAGTCCCCAGATGTAGAAGAGCCATGGACTATTCACAAAATTCAACGGGACACAAGGAGTATGGAAAAGATTACCATGGATTTATCATTGGTGACACCTCTGAACGTATGCAGCTGCATCGTCTTCCATGGTCGGCCAGTAATATTTCTCATGGACTTGAAGAAATAATTTTCTTTTTCCTTGATGTTCGTGCATTTCCTTCAGAATTGTTGGGATTTCATGTTCAGCTAAATATCTCAGTAAATTCCCACCAAAGATTTTGCGGTATAAGATCCCGTCAAGAAAGACAAATCTCTTAGCTCTCTGAATGAGTTTGACTGCTTGCTTCTTTTCAGTTGGTAGTTTGTTGTCCCGGAGATGTTTGATGTAAGTCTCCCTCCAGTCCCCAGTGTTGTGGACTGTCAAAACCTCTAAGTGATGGGGAGGTGCCTGACAATTGGGACAATATCCTTGTAGAGCCCTTGCTTGAGCTTCCATGGAAGGCCAGTAGTATCCTGCCCTCTAAAGCCTTCTGTAAAGTGTTACTACTAGTGTTTGTCCACAGATTTCTTCATGTATGCTCTTGAGTTGTTCTTCCGCTTCGTTGTTTCTAAGGCACCGTGATAGGGATCCATCAGGGTTTCGGTAATACAGCGCCCCGTGAAGCAGGAAATAATTCTTCAATTCTTTGAGGCTGATTTTGCCTTCTGAAACAGAGCTGCTCAATTCATGAATGATGGGTGCTCGCCAATCGTCTGTTGAAATGTCTTCGACTTGAGTGAGCCAGGTAGACGACACAGTACGCCTCTGTACAGTGATTGTTTTCTCTGCCCTTTCGAACTGCAGCTTAGAAGCGAGAGTTGCTAGGCAGTCGGCACGCCTGTTGTTGGTCCGTCCAGTATGGACGATCGTGGCATCAGCAAAATGAGATAATAGTAGCTGAGCTTCGGTTCAGAATAGAGTGAGCATGATTTCCTTAAGAGAGTATGCTTCATTCATCTGATTGACCAGTAACTTTGAATATCCTCTTATTTCAAGGTGTGTCGCTCCTGCTTGCTTGGCCATGGACAATCCTAATAAGAAGACTTCATATTCTGCTGAATTGTTGGTGCAGTGGAAATCCAACTTGAATGAATGTGAGAAAACTTCACCAGATGGGGACACCAGCACTATGCCCTCTCCTCCGGTGTCATTGCTAGGGATGGCGGATCCATCAAAGTATAGAAGTCATGTTTCTTCTTTGATAACTAAGATATCTGGAAATTCATCGGGTACATCCTCGTGTAATGTTGTCGTATCTTCTCCTGGAAAAGCAGCGAGCAAGTCTGCAACTGCTTGGCCTTTGATCGCTTTAGGCGGCGTACAAGCTATGTCAAATTCTGACATCTGGAGTAGCCACTTCGCTGGTCTCCCTATCAAGGTTGGATTTGATAGCAGGAACTTTATAGGATCAGCTTTGGAGACGAGTACGACCCTGTTGGACAGTAAATAGTGCCTGAACTTCTGGATTGCATGTACTAATGCTAGACACGCCCTTTCAGCCTTTGGATATCGGAGTTGAGCGTCTCTCATTGTGCGGCTGAAGTAGTAGATTGGTCGTTCGATACCTTCGTCATCTTCCTGAGCAAGGAGTGCTCCGATAGCAACGTCACTGGAGGTTGTGTAAAGAATCAGGGGTCGTCCCTGTACTGGAGACTTCATGACAGCAGGTGATAATAGGATCTGTTGTATCTTATGGAAGGCTTCTTGTTGAATGGCTGTCCAGGTGAGACTTGCTACTTTCTTCAGTAGAGGGGTGAATGAGACAATGAGTTGAGCCAATCCAGGAATAAAGCGTCGAATATAATTTACCTTGCCCATAAAACTCTGTAGTTCCTTCACGGTGCGTGGAGGAGGCATGGTGGTGATAGCTTTCGTCTTGTCCGGATCGACTTTGATTCCTTCGGATGTGACTAGGAATCCTAAAAACTTTCCAGAGGAAACACCAAAAGCGCACTTCAAAAGATTCATCTTTAATTTGTATTCTCTGTATATCTCGAATACTTGTCTCAAGACTTCGAGGTGAGACGTTCGAGTCTTCGATTTTACCACCACAATATCGACGTAGTCTTCCACTTGTTTGTGCATCATGTCGTGGAATATGGCAGTCATGGCTCGTTGATAAGTGGCACCTGCATTATTTAATCCAAAGGGAATCACAGTATAGTGGAAGTTCCCAATGGGAGTACGGAATGCAGTCTTGTTGGCATCATGCTCATACATCTTGATCTGGTTGTATCCGTTGTAACCATCCATGAATGAGAACATACCGTGGCCACTAGTTCCGTCGACGAGCATTTCAATGTTGGGTAGAGGAAAATCATCCTTTGGACAACATTTATTCAGGTTCCTGAAATCGACGCAACATCTGATTTGACCATTTTTCTTCTTGACAGGAACAACATTTGCCAGCCACGTTGGATGTTGAATTGGCTTGATGAATCCTGCTGCTAGTAGTTTCTGGATCTCGACTTTGATTTTCTCCTCGACTTCGTGTCTAAATTGCCTAGGCGGTTTTTTGACAGCTTTGGAGCCAGGAACAATGTGCAGGTGGTGGGTGACCTGTTTGTCGTCTAGACCGGGCATTTCCTCATACGTCCAGGCGAAAACATGTTGATATTCTTTCAAAATCTTTATCAACTCCGCCCGCTCCTCTGATGACAGTGCTGAACTAATCAGGATCGTCCTTGGATCATCCTCAACCCCAATATTGATTGTCTCGAGATCATCGGTGGTAGAGTCAGTGTCGTCTTTTAATTGTCGTGGGGCGTCTTGATCCTCTTCTTCGAGTGACGGTTCGTTCTGACATGATTCTTCAGGGTGGGGAGGCTTTTCATCGTTCTCCCCGATTAATTTATAATATTCCCGTCGGAGATAAACGATACTCCTCTCCGCATCACGGCTGGTTATGAAGTTTGATCCTGGAGTTGAAACTTGATCATTACGGCGTTTAACCGGTGTAGTAGATGACTTAATCGCCTTAGCATCTGAGGATGATGACTTGTCAACGACCTTTTCAATATCCTTCCAACGTGGAAGTGGGATGCTGCAAACCTTGCTTGGAGGCTCCGGGATGCTCTTTTGAGATTCAAGGAACTCGGCATCGTAGACAGGAGCATAAGGAGATGACGAAGCTGGGATGCGAACGATCTTGTTGTTGAGTATTGCCTTCATGCATTGATAGTACGTGGAAGGGACAACCTTGTTATCATGGAGTTAGAGGTATGTCTGACATCACGGGTGTTTCCTCAGGTGTTAGGCACGACGGAGTTAGAGGTATGTCTGACGATATCTGGTTGAGTGCAGCGAATGTACTCGTACGTTGATCTCTGGAGAAGTATAGAAGCTCACATAAACTTTCGATCAGATGTGCAACTTCTTGGTCCACCGGCTTTTCGTATGTAGTGAAGTTGTTGGTTTGAGGGGTATCGTTGGCAATAGCGCTGGGATGATCTACCACTTCTGCTCCAAAGAGTTTTGTCAATTCTACCATACAGTTGAAGAGTTCATCGATTCCCTCCTTCAATAGATTGATGCTCCTAGTCAGAATTTCTTGCCTCCGTGCCAATTCAACCAATGATGGGATTTCTCCGTCGAACGCATCGATAGAGTGAAAAAGAGTAGTAAAGTAGGAGTGACGAATATTACCAGAGTCGTTCAGACGAGCGTGAGGAATGTCGCCATTTGAAATACTCTGGTTAGGGTTTGGAGCTTCTGATGAAGACCTAAGACCAACCATCTTGTGAAAGCTTGAGATTGCAACCGAGAGAATGATCTCCCACTGTGGTCGCCAATCTGTAGATGCGGCAAAATGATTTGCTGGTTTTTACGGGATTGAGGAGACGACCGTACGGAGGAGACTCTTTGAACCGAGCGAAATGCTCAACCTCACACAGATGCACTGCAAGAAGGGAGTGCTTTGAATTCGAGAGATCATTCTGTAGTACTCCGGACTAAACCAAGACAATGGTCGTTCCAGAGTAAATTCGGTCACAAGAGAGGATGGGTTGATCTGTAGGAGGGAAGGTGAGAAATGTGTGGAATCGGTAATCAAAGATTATGGGTGTGTTGTGTATTTTGAATAAGATAAGTTCTGAATGATTGAAGTTGCTCAGTTGAGAGTAATTTCTCAATTGATGAGGTGTTGATCTCGTGTTGTCTGTGAGACGTGAGATCGTTGTTCTCTCTTCAATCATGATTCAGAGACTTATTTATATTGCTGAAATTGTAGACACCATGATCCCATGAAGTGTGACAGTTGATGGAATCAAAGAGTGGGGAAGTGGAAATCGTGTTTGAAACAGAGTTCTCATCATGCGGAGACTTGGTCGATTTTCCATTCACTACTTTGTTAACTCCTTCAACCGATTGCACGACTTGCTCACATTCCATCGTGTGTATGAACACATTTGTCGTAGACCTCCAGACCAAAACCCTAGTTGATATCCCCCCAAGTGACACGATTGATGTCTCGTGAACGTGGAGTCTGCAGGGCAGACGTGTATTTAGTCAGTTGCTGACTTCATGGGACGATGAGTCCATGTATTTGCTGAGTTGAACATGATTCTGCAAAATGTTCTGAAACTCATGAATTGAACGTGTCCGTTGAGACAAAGGTGTAATTCTCACATTGAGGTGAGCAAGTGTTGCTCATTTGATGAATTGTTGAATATTGATAGTTGAACCAATATTCCTTGGTTTGAGCAAATATTGCTCATCTGAGCAAGTGTTGCTCGTCTGTTTAACCGAGTATAATAAAATGGTGATCATGAGATCGTCGTAAAATTATTAACGTTCGAATCTGGAATTATGATCCTTGGACTCAGAAACCATAATTTGATTAATTGATGACCGAGTGATAGTTCATTGAAAATTTAACCACGGAATGAAGGAGGACCGGCTACATGAGATAGTGGGTCGACCATGTAGCGTCCATATGCTCGCGTGAGCAAATACCAAGACCCCTTGAAGAGTTGGTGAAAAGATGATCAAATGATGGTTCAATCATTTTTCATATAATGCTCGTCTGAGCCTTAGGTGATAAAACCTAATTAATTATGCAGAGGTGAGAGACCGACCAAGGGGTCATGAAACCAACCATGGATGGTCGTGGGATCGAATGACGATCACTTCATGAAATTCCAAAATTATTTGGAAGGGTCTTGGACCTAATACGTGCAATTGCGCAAATTAGGTCAAACCATGAAAATACGTGGGACCGGATCATTGTGAACCAAAGAGCCAACCTTGGTCGGTCAAGGTAACATGTTCACGTCGTCAACACGTCCGCGTCTCAGTCCTGAGAATTTTGGTATTTTCTGGGGTGCGTTTGAGCAACCATTTGAGAAAATACAATAAAATCAGGGTTTTGCTGAAACTGAGGAAACTTCATGAGATGAAGGAAAATAATTATAAAATGAAGGAATGACGAAGCGTGGGACCGCTGAAGCCAAGGCATGGTCGGACGGCCAGTGACCACGGTCCCATGGTGCCTTTTCCTAATTTTATATTATTTTTCATGATTTTATGAAAATATCATGAAATAAAAGAATTTGTTGAAATTAAGGAGTTTCCTTGAAGTGAAGGATTTCCATGGGATCAAGGAAGCAAATAGTATTAAAATAATAAAAATAAGCGCGCGTGGGACCAGCTAAGGCGTGGCCGTCCGGCTTGGGCCCGGTCCCACGAGTTTCCCTAATTTTTATGTATTTTTCGTGTATTTTTCCTTGATTTGAAGGAATTTTCCTAATTTGAGAGAAATACCATGAAATCAAGGAGTTTCATGGGATGAAGGAAACCTTAAAATAATAATAATAAAATAAAGGGGCGTGTGGGACCGGCTACGGCATGGTCGGACGGCTGGGGCCCGGTCCCACGGGTTTCCCTAATTTTATATTATTTTTCACGTATTTATGAAAATACCATGAGATGAAGGAGTTTTCATGAGATTAGGGAAATAATAATAAAATATTGAGGAACCATGAGGTGTGGGGCCGGCCGGATCAAGGCATGGCCGGTTGGCCAACAATCACGGCCCTACAATATTTTTTCCAATTTTATATTATTTCCTTCGTGCGAAGGAAGCACCATGAAACTGAGGAGTTTCCTCAAACGAAGGATGTTTGTTCAAATGAAAGGATTTTCATAAGATTAAGGAAAATAACAAAAAATATGATAAAATATAAAACTGGCGTGGGATTGGCCACGACACGGCCGGCTGGTCGGTGAGCCCAATCTCCTGGCGCCTTGGTCAATATTTTAATTATTTATTATTAAAACTCCTAAAGCCTATAAAATCTATGTCTACAAAAATGTTAATATTAAAGACAGAGTCAAATCTTGTTAAAAATGAGATCAGAGATAAAGACATTCAACTGAATATTCTAGCCAAAAAGAATATGGATCTCACTCTTACTCAAGATAAAGAGACACATCCTATGACTCTGACTAATGATTTTGTTATAATTTCTTCTGATGAAGAAACCAAAGGTCCTTGCTTGACTTTGAGAGATTGTGATAAAACTTGTTTGATCAAATTCGAAACATATCATGATGATGATAGTTTTCCTAACTACATCAAGTCAGAAGAGGATGAGAAACCAGCTTCTACATCTACTGATGATCAAACGAAATCTTGTCCATAGGAAACTTTGAACCGATTCCGTGAACGTGATCTTAAGGACTACAACTTTCAGTCACTTGACAGGAAACTTATACTTCTTCAAAATACGGTGGTAAAATATTGAAAGAAGTTTCTTGTCTTAAAAAACTGAAAGATCATTCCTCAGTAGAAAGACAGAATATACCATAACCCGACAAGGTCAACTCAAAAGAATCAGAAGAAAGAGTTGATAATCGCTTCTGGAAAAAGGTTCCTCCTCACCCATATCGAAACAATTCTTGTTTTGATGAAGAACGTTTCCAGAAGAAAGGGAAAGAGAGAATCTCTGCCAAAAGAAATAGTCAGAAATCTCCGATAATTGTTTCAGACAATCATACTGATGTGCATCATAAGGAAATCCTTAGAATGAGAAAATCTTACGAAAATCTCATTGACAGAATTAAGAGAGATTTATCTATCCCCGAAAATTCTCACATCAGTACATTTTCTCCACATGATCATATCTCTAGAGTAAGAAAATATCATCTTCTTGGGAGAAAATATTTTGGGCAGAAATTCTCAAAGAGAAACATGAACCATGTTTCTGATGCTCGCTATAAGCTAGAAAAAGCTTACTCCGATACAACTTAGTTGCATCGAAATTGTGCACTCTCATCCTCTTTTGTTCTCTTAATTATGGATGAGAAAAGCACAATAAAACGAGAGCACATTTTTTGTGTGTGTTTGTTTATCAGAAAAATTGTGACATTTTATGGATGTCTGCGAATCCATGTTTGTCTAAAAATTTGTTCATGTTTAACATGATCTTCCAAAAATAGGTTTTATTTGGGATCTTCAATTTTTAATAAACCTTACAGCATGAGAAGTTTGGACAAAGGAAACTGAATATATTCTTTTAATATTTTCGGAATTTCCTGATATTTTCGGTCCAAGAGTTGTCTCTTATTAAAAGAAAAACTATCTCTTGCTTGTATTCTGAAACCCTGTTCAATCCCTATTTAAATAACCGAGCATGCCTCCAATAACTCGCAGTGTCTCAAAGGCTAATAAGGAGGAAGCTCAAAAGGTTAAGGATTGTCAAGGAATCAATACAAAAAGGAAGAAGAAAAATATATCAAAAATCATGTCTGATTATGATTCGGATAGTTCGAATGGATCTCAAGATGAGTCATGATTGTTGGCTTACAACTTTCAAAATCCAACCGAAACCAACTGGATCCGTTCTGATAGTATCGTTCACTATATACAAGGTTTTGAAGAACTAAGAACCAGTCTCATAATGACTATTCGACATCAAGATTGGCTCAAAGATATAATTGATGAAACGAAAGTTGATCTTGCCAATCTGAAGGTTCAAGTTGATAAACTTGAGAAAGAGGAAGTGGTTGCAGACAAGTCCCTCGAGACATGCTTCAATAGTTTGAGTACTGAGGAAACCTCTGTAAACAATAAGAGCACCACAAGAGATTAAGTTACATATTGTAAGACTTAATCAAAGAAAATAGACATCAGTTTTTAATTTCTTTCAATAATTGTATAAGGTCTATTTTGAGTAAAACTATATATTATTTATGAATAAAAGTATTTTTTTATAATTTTTCTTGTGATAGTTTTCGGTTACATAGCATGTGCTTGAATGCTTTATGTTATTGCTATGTATGTTTATGGGATGTTTGTTTTCGGTTTTCTTAACCTTAAGATTCGATCTCATATGGTGTGAACCCTTATGGTTTGGGTGACTTTTTGGTTTAGCAGGATTAAGTTCTAGCCCATGTTGGTAGGATTTATCAAAGGATCATAAGGGGTTATAATTGAAACTTAATATGTGAAAAAGTCACAATATGTTGAATCGTTTTTGGTTTAACATAAAAGCATATGAGTTTCGGGGTTTCAAATTTTGCATCGCATTAGTTAAAACCGATTTTCAACCTTTCTCTGGTAAAGGATGATTTTTGTTGTTGTTCTTTTATCTTGCAAGAGGATGACAACACAACGGGGCAGAGTTCTATGTGAACTTGCGCTTAATGATATATCTTAAGGGGAGAAGAGGATGCGGAACTTGAGGTAACGAATTTGTTAGTTAATCGTTTTCCTGTTTATGAAAATCCTGATTTTATTGCATATATTCATTGCTTTTGCTGAACAAAATTTCGGTACAATTGATGTTTATTCCATTATTTGTGTATGGATGTGTGTGTGATTCAATTATTTTCGGTTAAGAAAAACTACTGTTATCTTGCTTTATTGTTTGGTATCAATTGTTTAGGCTTACGAAATTACGGTGCAATTGCGGCAGTATTATGTCTATGTTTGTTTCAATTGCTTCCGGTTGAGGTAAATAATTATGCAAGTTGATTTATTTGGTTTGTATGAATTGTTTATGGCTTAACAAAAAGGTTTTCGTTATTAATCGTTTAGTCCAATTCGATTCCGGATAAGAGAAACTAAGTTAATTCTGATCTTAGTTAGACTTATAAAAGTGGAGGTTTCGGTTATTCAAGTCTAATCGAATGCCTTAACAAGAAATGCTAGTTAACTAACCTAGTACTTGTCTTGTTTAAAAGTGAAAGGTCTAAGTTATTATTTGAATAATTAGAACCTGATGAGAAAAATAGAGTTAATTCTAATCTTTATTTTGGTCTTATCGAACAAGCGATTGTATTTGTACAATCGGTTTAGCAAAAGAACTAAGGTGCTTAGTCAATTTATGATTTGCTAAACTATTAGGGAAAATTGCTTCGGGCAATTGTTTCCTTGGTAACATATCAAAACAAAATTACTTTATAGTTTCGGTTTTGATATTGGTTATCGAAAATGGTGTGTGGAACCCTCGGTTTTGATATAGGTTGCAAGTCTTTTAAGATTTGTAAGATCCTTTCGGTTTGTCTTTTATTTGCTCGTACCTTTGTCATTTTGTGACAAAAAGGGGGATAAATATATGGGGTAAACAAGTGATTTGGTATCACTAAGGAAAGGACAATGGTGCTTAAACGTTATGTCTAACGAAAGAGTAAATCATAGACTAAGGGGGAGTAACATATCATATTGATACTTGTGGTTATCTTAACTACAAAGGGAATAACAAAGACGTGTGGACTGAAAATCTACCTATCTTACCTTTAGGGGGGTATTAGATTTGTTATTATAATGTCAACAGTGGCATTTATGGATTGAACGTATACAAGTTATTGTGTTGTTGAAACTTGGAATCAAGCGTATGTGTAATGAATTCTTGTAATTTGTTTATCCATATGATGTAAGAGTTTCGTCACTAAAATTGACAAAGGGGGAGATTGTTAGAGCATAGCTCGGTTGAACCCACCAAGCGTTGGTATGTCAAGTTTGGTTTTCATATTTTAGTGAATCAAAACTCATTTAAAGGGTCGCTTGATTATATACTAGAGTCAACTTTGTATAGGTTAGCTAGAAAGTTACTATGATATGAGACTTACAAATATTACGTGAAGACTTGAAGAATGTGAAGAAGTAAAGAGCTACATCGATGATATCATCCTTCCACTTGAGGTTAGTAATATTTGAATTGAACTGTTTCATTCCTAACGTATCTTTCAAGTCGTGCATATTGAAAACATAACTGTGAAGCTGTGAATGATTATACTCTAGTTAGACATAGTATTAAGGAATTGCAATACGAAGTATAACGTCTATCTTTTGAACTTCGTATATAAGACATCGACATAATCGTATGAATGCTATTGTGATTATGTATGGGTATGGGTGAAGATTCCATTCTAGGAAACAATGTTTTACATTTGGTTAAAGGAAGTACAATTCATAAACTTGTTTTGTGAATCGAAAGGGAAATCGCTAGGCTTATTGGTATTGTTATTCACTGCAAATCTTTGGATTACCAATATGTGTGTTTAGTATAACCGCTCATAACTTGTTTATATATCTTGGTAAAACTATTCACAATGCCTGACTTTTGTATTGGTATGACTTTTATTAGTGAAACCGATTTTAAGTAATCACCTGAGATGGTATGATCGATATGTTGTAATTGGTATGACCAACTCTAGACATTGGGGAACCGATCCTAGTAAGAGGTGCAACCGATCACAAGAAGAAATCGATCCTTGTAAGAGGTACAACAAGTTTTTAGTAATTGGGGAAACGATCCTATGACTTGTGCAACCGATTACAAGTTAAATACCATATATATGTGGTAGTCGATCCTAGTACCTAAAACCAACTTTTGGTAACTAGTGTGACCGATCCTAGTACCCACATGGAGGTAGAACCGAAACTTGTTTTGGTAGAACCGTGAAACCCATTAATGGTGATTTGATAGGATAATCAATCACATAGTTCTTGGAAGTCATATGGACCAATTCCAAACTTGTTTGGAAGTGTGGAAAATCGGTTCCAAGATTGTAACTATGAAAAAGGATTTACAAAGTAAAGACGCCGACATACTTTGAACATGTGCAGTAACTCTTATCTTTTAATTGAGAATCTTTTAATTAAGTTTTTTAGTTAAGTAAAGATATTCCTTAATAACTAAAGGAGAATCCCGGATCGAAATAAATTGAGAACCTTTTAATTAAGGTTTTTAGTTTTTATATGCTTTTAATTTCCAGCAATTAAATGCATATCTTTAGAAAATAAAAATTAGTAATGTGCATTTACTAATTGGAGATTTTCTACTGAGATTTCACTCAATATTTGGACAGTGCATTTCCAGGAATTATGAAAATTGTTTTTGCCTTTATTGCATATCTTTGAGAATATTCGGTTTTGGAAATTCCTTGGTGTCCAAACTTCCTTGGTCTATAAATATTGAAGTTTGCATTTCTAGCAAACTAATCCTCATAGCCAGTAAAAATACCTAGTTGTGTTGTTACTGGTGGAGTCGTCTATTCGGAGAGGAAAGTACCCTAATTAGGCTAAATCTCTTACGACCGCTTGTTTTAAAGACTTCTTTGGGATTGGGAAGCTCTACGAGTACCGTTGGTTGGAAACTAGATAATTGCAGTTTATTATTAGTTTTCGATTGATTTGATTGACTAACGGTTGTTGAACTTTGATTGCACCTAGTTTGTTTATGCTTGAGAATCTTCTCTTCTGATATAAGATTCACTCAAACTAGATCGAAGTATCGACGGGGATCTTTAGAACTGTTTGTAGATCTATAGACGTCTTGTGATAATCTATTTTTAACAGACTCCGTTCTGTGAGTGATTGATCACAAGAGATTCAACTTGTTTGTGTGCAGGTGTTTATTGAAGATCTAAGAATATTTGATAACAAAGAAGATTTATTATTTGAGTTCATAATCTTTGGTGTGCGCAAAACTTGATCGGCTGGGGATCCAACTATAATCGGTTTATCTTTGTGATAACCTTGATTGATTAGTTGATTAGATCGGCATCAATACAATTCTTTGTGATTAAGAGTATTGATTGCATAGTCTAGATAATTACTTTGGTAGTTGTTGAATAGATTGATCTAAGAACCTGACAAAGGAGTTTATTGGGATAAAAGGAAGAGCCTTTTGTCAAACTCATATCACGTTGTTTGAAAAGAGTTTTTACCAAACAGATTTGTTGTACCTTTGATGTTTGGAATACGAACCAAAGGAATTGTTCCAAGTGCGTGACTTATTACAAGTTGGAGGCGCAGGGATACTGAGGGAACTAGGTGAACTATAGGTTTAGTTGATTGGTCTCAACTATACGAAGTTGGTTTAGATTTTGTATAACGGCTTAATTATGAGAGTATTCAATTCTGAACTAGGTCCCGGGGTTTTTCAGCATTTGCGGTTTCCTCGTTAACAAAATCTTGTTGTGTCTTTTACTTTTCTATTTCCGTAATTATAATTGTTTACTATAATTAGAATTAAAATACACAAACTTTAATTCCTAATTACTTGATAGCAATCCTATTGTGTTTGGTTAATTCTGAACCTATTATCAAGTAATCATACTTCGTTTTTGTATTGTATCGATCTTATATCCATAGTCAATCACACAATTTATCTTGTTGTCGTATTGTCTCGATATCGTATCTATATAGGATCACACGAAGTGTGAACCGATTAGTTGTATTGTCTCGACTCAGTCCATAGACAATCACTTTCGAAGAAAGGATTTAAAGGTGGAAAAGTTTTAAATTGAGGTATATTTGGGTACCCTCGTCTTTTCATTTTGTTTTAAACTCCCATTTCAATCATTGTCACATCCTTAGAAGACGACAATAGTTGTCTCACACAAACTATTAGCTTCAATTAATTTTCAAGTGACCGAATGATCAATACGAAAAATTCTAAGTCGACATCAAATGATTGTCTCACACAAATCATGTAAGATGTTTCAAAGCAATTTCCACATGATCATTTTTTGACTTAATATTTAGTTTCCAACAAATATATTGTTTCCAAATAAACTCGTCAAGAATATGATGAACGTAACTAAAGCAAAAAGCTTCTAACACATAGAAATAGATAAGCGAGATAAACTCGGCTCAAAATATCAAATGTGTATAATATAAAAGTCTATATAGTTGTACAACTTAGTATCATTAGGAGATATAATAGAATAGACTTCTGAGTGATAGATAAGTTTTAGTCTCCACATACCTTTTGTTGATGAAGTTCCTCCAAGCTTTCCTCAGTAGATCTTCGTCTACAATCGATGAACACCGTGAAGTCTAAAGCTTAACTACACATTCTATCATAATCCGAGACATAGCTATAAGTAGACTAGAAATCAAGACTGTACTTTTGATCAACTAAACTTGACAAACAAGCTTGATATAGCAACGCTTGTGAGTTCGACCGAACAATGCTCTAACAATGATGATAAAGAGTTTGTAAAACTCCTAAAGCCTATAAGATCTTTGTCTACAAGGATGTTAATATTAAGGACAGAATCTAATCTTCTTAAGCAAGAGATTAGAGAAAAGGAACTTCAACTAAATATTCTAGCCAAAGAGAATATGGATCTCACTGTCAAAGTAGAAGCTCTTGGTAAATCTGTTACTCAAGAACAAGAGGGTTCATCCTATGACTCTGACTAATGATTCTGTTATAATTTCTTCTGCTTAGGAAACCAAAAGTCCTTGCTCGACTTTTAGAGATGGTGATAACAAGACTTGTTTGATCACGTCTGAAATAGATCATGATGATGGTAGTCTGCCTAATCAAGTCAGAAGTGTTAGAGCACTGCTCGGTCGAACTCACGAGCGTTGCTATCTCAAGCTTGTTTGTAAATGTTAGTGATCAAACTATAAGCCTTGATTTCTAGTCTACTGATAGGTGTCGTAAACACCTTGATATTTATCTATTGTTTATGTTTTCTTTGCGAGTTTTCTTACAAAATATGTATCCTATGTTTGCTTTTGAGTTTATTAGGTGCAATGGAGTCGTTTGAAGCAAAAGAAGGAGAAATTAGCCATTTGGAGCGAAAAGCGCAAAAAGATCAATTCACATGGGATATTTATATTTGGAGCAGACTAGGTTTCACAAGAAAGAGGTGACGAATGAACTAGAACTGACAACAAGAAGAATTATGCTGGGAGAAGACTGACAGTTGAAAACACCTCCATTTGGGTGACCCTTATCCTAATGATTGGGTGTTGTAAATTCGTTTTCCTAGAAACTATGTCGAGTTGGTCATTACACGACCAGTTCTTCTCTCAGCCAAATCTCGTAGCAGCTCTCAGTTCCTTGCCAAGAATGGTTCACGCTGGAAAGCTCAGGTCTGGTGGAGTACGTCGTCGGACCAGAGAGTTGTAAAAGGGTATGACAAGTCTAATTTGTAAGAGTTTAGTTTGTGTTTGAATTCTCAGACGAAAACTCTATCAAGAACAATAATCTGATGTCGGAGAAAATGGAGATGAAGGGAGTAGAATCATCAAGCAGTTGCGAGTTTCTATGGATTCAAAGGTCTGTAAACAATGGGTTTGTGTTGGATTTGCATTTGGCAGTGATGGTATCGATAATTGAAGACTAGGGTTGAATTCGAACTGGAATTGGGGTTGATATTGCTCCATTGAGTGGTCTGTGAATCAAAAGAGGAGAAGTTGTTGTTGCTGTGCATAATGGAGAATGGAAGAGCTAGGTATGATATTGAGATTACAGGAAATCATTGCCGTAGAAGATGGGTTCAAACGGTGGAATTGAAGCTGAAATGGTTAAAGATTGATGCTGTGAACTTAGCAGAGAAGGTTACAGAAATGGGTTGGTAACTGAAAGATAATTAGACGTATGTTTAGGTGCAATGGTTGTGTTTTGATGATTTGAAGATGAGAATGGCTCAAGATATGTTGTTGCATATTGTTGACTGAAGTGAATTGTAGCTTATGGCTCGAGAAGATGGTCAGTTGAAGCTTGGTGAGAGTTGTAACATGAGATGCAATTGGTCTTGATGGGTGATGTTTCGTCTGTGATGCTGAGATAATGGAGTTGGGAGTATATGGGTCTGAGCTACAAAATAGATGAGACGAGTCATGTGGCAGAATCAGTTGCAGCTGCAATTGCAATTGCAGTGGACCCAAGAACAAGGAGGAATCGGTGAGGAGTAACAGATGTGCTGGTAATGAAATTGAATTGGTACTTGAAATGGCAGAGATTTCAAGGAATGAACAAAAGAGGTTCAGCTGGCCGTGGTCCTGGTGAAGTTAAGTATGGCAGTGAAGAGGGTGGTGGAAATGGAGTTAGAACAAGAGAATGTGTGATGCAGTGCAGGATAGGTGGCTTGTATGAATTGCAAATGTTGCTGCAAATGAATGGCTTGAGGAAATATAATAGTTCGGATGCTGTGGAAGTGGTATGAGTGTTAGATGAATCTTAGGTTTGCAGGGGAAAATAAATTGGCCAGAGTTGCCTGGAAATTGTCTGAAAAGAAAGGAAACTCTGGCGGATTTTCTACTAAGGCGAGTTGACTCAGCTGACCCGGTACGACTCGGATGGACTTGGACCTGTTCTGTTGGGCTTCATTCATGGGCTGGATCAATAGCTGACTTTTGGACGTACTTATTAAAAATGAAGGCACATAAAGTATAAAAAGGAAGAGTTCTATTCTAATCAAAAAAATTTTGCTTCTACTTTTGTTCTAGGGTTTAGAAACATGGAAACTATTTTTTTTATTCTTGTTATGAACTCCATGAGCATGAGTACTTAATTTTCTTTTGGTTATGGATTAGTTGGATTTCACATAACATGGTTCTTTGATTCAATATATTAGTTTTGTCTCATATTTATCGTTCATGATTCTCTGAAAATATAGTTGCATGATTGGTGTATTGCAAACATGATTTGAGTATTTGTTTTGTCAAGTTGCAAATTGGTAGAACTCATATCCATATCTATAGCTAGTTTAGGATTAATCATCGAGCGATAATCCTTGAACACAAGTAGCATAAATATGATTGTAGGTTATAGTGATATATCCTTGTAATCATATGTGAATCGTGACCTTTGTTCGAATTGTTTGCGCAACGTATTTCAATTGCAATGATTATCCTAATTTCATGAATCTTAATGCTCCATGGGAATTGAACTTGATTAGCGCAAGGCGTTAGGTTATTCTTTTGGTAGAATTCATACTTGCATCGTTTTACATGTATGTGTGATGAAATCAGGAAATTACGGGATATTCTTTCGATTAGGTATCCTAGGGCTTTTGATAATGAGAGATTAAATATCAATTCTAGTTATTAATACAAGAACATGTTTGTGAATGAAAACGAATACTTAACCAATATCTTTATATCCTTGATTTACGTGTTTATTTCTTTCTTTGTTTGCTTTTATTTTATTTTAGTTTACATAAATCAGAAAAGTCCCCCCTTGTTTTACATAAGAAACCGAAACATATTGACAACCTAGTCCTCTCTGTGGGAACGATCCTTTCTTGCCCTTGATATATTTTTATATTCTGAGTAGTGAGAAAGTAATTTATTTTTGACGCATACGACAATAGTCATCTACTTATAGTGATGTCTCGGACTAGGATAGATTGTGTAGTTAAGCATTAGACTTCAGACATTCATCAATTGAAGACGAAGAACTACTAACGAGAGCTTGTGGAACTTCATCAACAAAAGGTATGTGGAGACTAAAACTCATCTATCATTTGGAGAGTCTATTTCTACTCTATCTCCTATATTGAGACAAAAGTCGTATTACTATATAGTATTCGATTTTGCACATTTGAGATTACGATCTGAGTTTAACTCGCTTACATATTTCTCGAAATATGTGTTGGTAAGCTTTCGCTTCAACCAAGTTCATCTTATATTCTTGACGAAAGTCAAAATATGATCATGTGAAAATCGTCGAGTAACATCTTACATGGTTTGTGTGATACAATCATTTGGTGTAGACTTGGATTGTTTCTTATGATTATTTCAATAACTTGAAAATTGCTTTGATGTTAATAGTTCGTGAAAACAGCTACTGTCATCCTCTAAGAATGTTTCAATGATTGAAATAAAGTTTAGAACAATTGGATATAAGCATAGTATGCGTACCTACATATATGTAATCCATGTCCGGGAACCATAGTATGCATACCCGTATGTGTACCAGTTGGTTTGTGAAAGTCCGGGAACCTAAGTACACATACCGGTACGCGTACTGGCATAAGGTTTGGGTCCGGAATTTTCTGTTATGTTTGGAGGTATTTGTACACGTTCGTATACTGGCGAACCCAAACTCAGTCCGTCTACTTAAGTATGCATACCCGTTTGCATACTTGAGTAGTTAAAGTTCTAAAATCGGTTTTTTCATGAACTAATACATTTATATAATAAGGAATGCATTCTTTCCAAACCGTGTCTGTAATGTTCATGAATTGATTCGAGTGAATCAAACCGATTTTGCTTCAATTGTGTTCTTGTATACTTCTATGATAATATAGTAATTGAACAACTCTGTAACTAGTTTCATTTGAGTCATTTGAACTAGTTGTGATTAAGATGAATAAGGTTGATATGAGGGTGTTCATATAGCTAACTTAGGTTAACTACTATTGAGCCAACCTAGTGTACACGTTTAGGTACGGTTACTCAAACCTAAATGAAGGTACATTTCATTTGTGTATAACAATTAATCTAAGTTTGATATAACGGTTGAAAGATATTAGCTTGAATCTAATCAGGTTTTCATCTAACGGTGAATATTGAATGTTTTGTTACCAAGGTAACTGAGATTGCAAACCCTGATTTGGAAACTATATAAGGGATAACTCTAGCAACTGGGAAACCTAATCTCCACACCTCCTGTGTGATAGTAGTTGCGACTAGAGCCGATTCTCCTTTAACCTTAGGTTTTTAACAAAACCCTGTAGGTTAACGACTTGAATACTTCATTGGGATTGTGAAGCCAGACCCAACTATTTTCTCTGTAGTTGAGTGTTCTGATCTTACTTCTACTATCGTGATTGAGTATTATCTTTGCTAAGGTTTGCTTGAGATTTATTTCCAATAGGTACGATTAAAAGTAGTCACAAACATCTTCGTCTCATCGTTTGTGATTCCACAATATATTGTTTCGCTTCCATACGATTAAGATTACTGTGAGGTGATTGATAATACTAGGTTGTTCTTCGGGAATATAAGTTCGGTTTATCAATTGGTTCATGTGCACCTTGATTTATCAAAATACGGAACAAAACTCGTAGGTATTTCTGTGGGAGACAGATTTATCTATTCCAATAGACTTTTCTGTGTGAGACAGATTTGTTTATCAAGTCTTCGACTTTCGGACGTAGCAACTCTTGGTTGTGGGTGAGATCAACTAAGGAATCAAGTGCGTAGAATCCTGCTGGGGTTCATAGATGTAAGGAGCACAACTGTACCTTGATCAGTGTGAGATTGATTAGGGCTCAACTACATTCCAGTCTGAAGTTCATTGGTAATAGGCTAGTGTCTGTAGCGGCTTAATACAGTGTGGTGTTCAAAGCTGGACTAGGCCCCGAGGTTTTTCTACATTTGCGGTTTCCTCGTTAACAAAATTTCCGGTGTCTGTGTTATTTCTTTTTCGCATTATATTTTGTTATATAATAGAAATATCACAGGTTGTGCGTTAAGTTCAATCAGTTCTTGAATCCAACCTTTGGGTTGTTGATTGACACTTGGATATTGGTTTGTGATACCTTCCAAGTTATTTTTCTTATTCAATCGGGCTCGCAAATTCCTATTTCTTTGATTGCAGATTGAATTGAGAAATTGAGATATAACTCTTTGGTATACTTTTCTATAGATTGAGTCTGACTGTCTAGTTGATTATCTTGAAAGTATATTTAAGTTTGTCTATTCAGATTTCCGAACGAAATATTGGGTGTGGTTGTTAGACCCCCGCTTTTTCAATTGGTATCAGAGCAGGCAAACACATTTAAGACCTCATAAGTTTGTGTTTGTAGCGATCTGAATATGGTTAGAAGTGCTATCTCTATAAACGTACCACTAGTCTTCGATGACTCAAATTACTTTTGGTGGAAAATTGCTATGCGTGCCTTTCTTCAAGTGCGTGATTTTCAATCATGGGTTTATGTTGTTAATGGCTATGATCCTTCGGAAGTTACATAAGGCGATGTAACAGTTCCAAAGGATATTGGTAAATATGATGCTGCCAAGATTCTTGCTGCAAAGCAAAATTCTGAAGGATTAAATGTTATCATCCATGTCGTTACCCCAGAGCTCCAGCATCATGTGACTACTTGCACAAAGTCTAATGATGCTTTGGATATCTAAGAAATCGTATTTGAAGGGAATACCTGTGAAAAAGAAGGTAGGATTCAAAACCTAAATTCTGATGGGAAAACCTTCGTATGGAAGATGAAGATTCATTTGATGAGTTTAATCACAAAGTGTCTGACATTGTTAATGCATCTTTTCCACTATGTGTCTAGCTTCTTACACATATCTGGCGTCTGAACCATCTTCCATGTTGACATGTTCTTATTGTTCTCTCAAAGGTCATGAACTCTAAAAGTTTTCAAGTACAAACACAAAATAAGTTACGTCAACAAACTTCAATGAAGAGCAAATCGATTAGCAAACAAGCTCAAACTTGTTCAAAAATCACCTGAGGTATGTAATTTCATCGCATCTTCGAAGAAGTTAGTTTACAAAGAAAAGACTAGACCGCTAGAGAGAAAAGTACGGTCTAAAATTTCTGAGAAACAGGGTTCCATGAATTCCTTTCAAAAAGGTTATGGTGGAAAGATTATTGTTCACCCCAGCACAACTTGATTGTGTTGATTGGTGTCTCATGTGCCTGTTAAAAAGAGACAAGATTGTGCACACCTCAGGCTTTGGAAAAAGAGAATTGTTTGTCTTTTTTTTTTTGTTTTGTTTTTTGGTATTACTGAGTTTTTGCCAATTTGGAATTCTCCCAGTTTTCATATCTAATTGATATTGGAAGGAACTTCCCTGTTTAGTCAATAAAAGAGGGTTATTATCAACAATTCTACCCTCTTTAGGGTTGAGAGTTGTGCGTGCATGAACTTGTGTGTTTAAAGTTTTCATAACCCTACATTCATTTTTCCTCCTCTTGAAACTCTTTTTATCATAAGACTGCTTGTTGAGATTATCTTGTGATTTCCTCTCACAATCCCGTACGTGTATGGACACTCCAAGCATTATGTCTTCTGATGGAAAAGATGGTATATGATTATTAAGCCATAAATCATGAAGGAAAAAGATAAACCTCCGTTACCTCCAACTTTGAAAAGAAAAAGAAGGAACGTGAGGAAGCCAAGAGTTGTTCCTTCAAATTCTCAGAAGTTTTATGGTGTTCTTGAAGAGTTGAAGGAAACAAGTAAGGAAATTCAAAAAATAAAGGCTATTGTATTGAGAACTCTTGAAATTCAGAAGGCCTTGGTTCCACATCAGTTTAAAAGGTTTGTTGGAATTGACTCCTTTCTTCATGAACCTTATGTTCCCATGGCTGTTGATGTCAAGGAGTTCGGGGACGATAAAGAATTTTTCAGAGGTCTCAATGTCTAGGAAACTTCTTATGAGAATTTATTCTTGTGTGTTAAGAAGGATACCTAGGGTTTGGAATAGCCATTATTATGAGTACACATAGCTATTGCCAACTTTTTCATCTTGTAATGTTTTAGATTTATTTATCTAAATTCGAAGTTATTTGGAAGATGATTTTTGCAGTATTAATCTTTATGGTTTTATATATTGCAAATTTTTATGGGATATGTTGTTTATATCTGTGAACCTTGACTGTCCCATATTTGTTCAAAAGTTAACTCTATTATATGTCAGTAGGAAAATATTGATAAAAGATAGAATGAACTTTTGACTACAAAAGTTAAGCCTATTATGTCATTATGCAAATATTGATGGAAGATAGGATGAACTTTTGTTTACAAAGATTAATTCTATTATATATCACTGTGCAAATAGTGATGAAAAATAGAATGAATCTTTGATTATGCCGCAGTATTGGTCTTTCCCTGATCCACATCTTTGTGTATGTATTGTGCGGCTCCGTAAGTTTTTTTTATGTTGAGCATGGCCAATTGAATTGACCATTTTCCTTTTGGTTAATTCAATTGAGATTTTTGGATACAAATTCATGTTTCATGTGATTTGTTAATGTCCAAAGAAATCCTTTTTTTCTTGTGAAAGTAAGGTCGCTCTTGTTGTTCTTTCGGGAATGACATTATATGGGGGAGAGTTCTTAATTGAACTTGTGCTTAATTGCCAAATCTTTGTGGGGAGTGCGACTGTGGAATATTGTAGGAGTTATCTTGTATCTTTATAAACTCCTTGATGAATACACTAAGTTTCGACTATGTGAAATCATCGAAACAAGTTGGTATGTTGTTCTCTTTTGGTCATGAAGTATCTCTATGAAAATTTCATGAGGATCCCACTAGTTTTCGTGCCTTTGCCAATTTATATTGACAAAAATGGGGAGAATTAATGTGTAGTTCACACTACAAATACATATGGTTTACGGATCATTATGTAAGGGGGAGTGGTTTTCATTATGAGATGAAATATTGACTAAGGGGTAGAGCTGTCAATTTTCAACCCGGCTTGCGGGTTGGACTTAGCTTGGATTGTTTCAACCCGGCTCGCCTTGTCCCGTTGGCTAAACAAGCCGGGCTAGGGTTAGCATATCTAGCCCTAGTAGAAAACAAGCCAAGCTAGGGTCAACCCCCGGGTTACCCGTCAACCCGTGAGTATATGCTCATATAGTCGCTCATATAGTTATATGTCTGATTTTATGGTTGATGTGAGACACAAAATATTTTTTCCGGTGATATCATTTTATATTTTTCAATAATCTCAAATTTATATCTTATTAACTCTTGAATGACAACCAATATCTTGAGATTTACATTCAATAGAATCAAAGCAGCCTACACCTAAGAAATAAAAAACACATTTTACGTTATTATATACATATTAACAAATAACAATTAGTGATTAAATCCTTCGTATTATTTTAGATCATCAATCCCTTCACATTCCATATCAATAAAATAGAGATATCAAATCCAGAACAAATTGATTCATTATCACCAAATAATAAAATTATTTGTAAATAGAAATACTTGAAATTTGTGTGGCTTAGTAAAGCAAGCCAACCCGTGAACCCGCCAAGCCAACCCGTCTAGGGCTAGGGTTGAGATTTTGGGCTTGTAGATGAATAGTACTACCCCGTTGACAAGTTAGGGCCGGGTTGACCCTAGCTTGGCTCGTTGACAGCTCTACAAAGGGGGAGTGATGCATATCACCATAGTATTGTTGTCAAAGTTGTGATACAATTGAACTTTGATGCTGTGTAATAATAATATGACACTGTTGTTTGTGGGTGAAAACGGTTTCTGCTGATTTCGGTAATTTCGGGTGTGTGGGTGATAAACGAATTTAAACCCTAAACAATGTACTGCACGAGAGTACTTTATATTCGAGAGATCAATCTGTACAAGTCCGGCCTAAACCAAGAAATGGCCGTTCCAGACTTGATTCGGTCACAACGTGAAGGAGAATGGGTTGGTTTTGGGGAGGGAAGCAAGGAAAGCGATGAGACCAGAATAGTTGATTTCTGAAAGAGTAATTGTTTCTCTACGACTTGTATCAGAAAGTTGGAAACTAACAAAAATGGAAAGTTAGCAAATATTTTTTGAGTGTTGTATGCTCCTGACTGAACTTGTTGTTCGGTGGAAATAGGTAAGACCTATTTATACAAGTCGAGGTGTAACGTACTCTGGTCTCATTAAGGAATGGAAAAATGGGTGAGTAAATGGGAGGAGGTGGTAACCGTTAACGCATGGAATTGATGTTCCATAAAAAGAGCGTTTCACCATTACTCCCTGTATTTACTAACCGCCCCATCCTTATGACACTTCCTTATGACGGGCGTAGTGTACGCCGCACGCTGTAAACCGCCAAACCAATACCCAAATAGGATCCCCAAGTTTGTGATATGTGTTGATGTCTCGAATGTTTTCGTGGAGAACATGTACCATATTGTTGTCGCCTGGCAAGTCGAGCTTGGGAGACTTGCTGGCTTGGTGACCTTCGACGGTCGAGATTTTGCATCTTAAAAGGAAAGTTAGCCGTCGATCGTCACACGCTTCCGTTCTTGGTATCCGCATAGGGAAGGCCAGAATGGTGGCGCGGCAAGGCATGCCATTGGCATGGCATTCCTTGGCGCGGTTTGGCGTGGCCGAACTAGGGTTTTGGGTAAAAGGTTACCGTGCGTTGTCTGGTAACCTTGGACGGCTAGGATTTTCTCCTGGGATTGAAGGGCGACCGTTGATTGTCGCACACCTTCGTTTTGGTAGCCTCATAGGGAAGGCCAGCATGGTGGCGTGACTAGGTTGGCATGCCATTGGCATGGTATGCCTTGGCGCGGTTTTGTGTGGCCAAACAAAGGTTTCGGGCCAAAGGTTACTATGCGTTGTCTGGTAACCTTGGATGGATAGGATTTGCTCCTGGGGTTGAAGGGCGACCGTTGATTGTCGCACGCCTTCGTTTTGGTAACTGCATAGGGAAGGCCAGCATGGTGGCGCGGCTAGGTTGCCATGCCATTGGCATGGCATGCCTTGGCGCGGTTTGGCGTGGCCAAACTAGGCTTTCGGGCCAAAGGCTACCATGCGTTGTCTGGTAACCTTGGATGGCTAGAATTTTCTCCTGGGATTGAAGGGCGACCGTTGATTGTCGCACGCCTTCGTTTTGGTAGCCGCATAGGGAAGGCCAGCATGGTGGCGCGCCTAGGTTGGCATGGTGCGTTTGGCATGTGGGGCCAAGGGCTTGGCATGCCGTTTGGCACATGGTGCGGCTAGCATGGCTAGGTGCGTTTGGCTTGGCATGGTGGGGCCAAGGGTTGGCATGTCGTTTGGCACATGTGCGGATAGCATGGCTAGGTGCGTTTGGCTTGGCATGGCGGGGCCAAGGGCTTGGAATGCCATTTGGCACATGGTGCGGCTAGCATGGATAGGTGCGTTAGGCTTGGCATGGCGGGGCCAAGGGCTTGGCATGCCGTTTGGCACATAGTGCGGCTAGCATGGCTAGGTGCATTTGGCTTGGCATGGCGGGGCCAAGGGCTTGGCATGCCGTTTGGCACATGGTGCGGATAGCATGGCTAGGTGCGTTTGGCGCGGAAATGTGGTTGGCATGGTTTGCCATTGGTACGGTGGTGCGGCTGGCATGGTTGGCATGTCTTGGCGCGGAGATGTGGCTGGCACCGTTTGTCATTGGCACAGTGGTGCGGCTGGCATGGTTGACATGCCTTGGCGCGGAGATGTGGCTAGCACGGTTTTCCATTGGCACAGTGGTGCGGCTGGCATGGTTGGCATGCCTTGGCGCGGAGATGTGGCTGGCATGGTTTGTCATTGGCACGGT